>NW_015505190.1:396705-397234 GCF_001515645.1 Sinocyclocheilus grahami | reverse complement strand
GCATCACAGCTGATCATCCAGAGTCATGTCACGTCCTGTCTGTTACACCCAGATTCTCAAGGTCAGCCCTTCGGTATCCCAGTCTGGTATCCAGTGTGAGGGATGCACCGCTGGTGTCTGCACGCACAGCTGGTATCCCCAAACCCACTCACTCTAACCCTTCTGTTCATGAACTCATTCCCCTGTCTGCAGCACTTCCCATATGGGGGGTTGCTTTATGGTGTATCTGGGCCGCGTACTCCACCGCCAATTTGATAGAGGCAGCGGCACCGGCTACAACATCTCCAGAGGTGGCGGCTTATGCTGCAGAACCTCCCGAGGTAGCGGTGTCCGCTGCTGTGCTCCCAGAGGCCATGGTATCTGAGAGGCAGTCTCTTCAGAGGTGGCAGCGCATGCTGCAGAACCTCCTTGAACTCTCTGCCTGTTCTGTTCCGGCCAAGGAGGCCGTCTATGAACTCTCTGCTTGTCCTGTTCCAGCCAAGGAGGCCGCCCATGAACTCTCTGTCTGTCCTGTTCCGGCCAAGGAGGC
>NW_015505190.1:367964-395855 GCF_001515645.1 Sinocyclocheilus grahami | reverse complement strand
CTGTCTGGCTCTGGTGGTCCTCTGCTCCGCCGTGGTGGTCTACTGTCTGGCTCTGGTGATCCTCTGCTCTGCCGTGGTGGTCTTCTGCCCCGCCGTGGTGGTCTGCTGTCTGGCTCTGGTGGTTCTCTGCTCCACCTGTACTGCCGGCTTCGCCCTGGCTCTCTACTCCGCTGGTTCTGCCTCAGTTCCCGGTCTTTCCACTTCCAGGTGGACCTGGCCCTCCATCCCTCTCCCAGTTCCGCCTAAACTCCACCGCCCTCCGGAATTGTAAAGTGTTTTGGACCGTCTGGAAGCCGCTCCTTGGGGGGGGAGGCTCTGTTACGTATCCGGTCCATGAACCTCCATCTGCTAGCCATCAGAGGTCACCCTTTCCATTTTCATTGACTCTCGCACTACACACTGTTGCACATCACCCCGGACTACATATCCCATCATTCATTGCACTGATTGCACACAGCCCTGATTGCACACAGCTGTTTCATATCACTCATTCACTATTTAACACCCAATCTCACTCCGTTCTGGCTGCCGAGTATTGTATGCGTTTATCACTCTCTTAGCGATAACTCCTCTATGGAGCCTGTTTCCCTTCGATAGCCTTAGCCTAGTCTTGCCTTGTCTGTTTCCTCGTCTTCTGATTATTGCCTGTGTACTTCGGATTACCTCTCTCGTCTTGCCCTGTTCGGATACTGTTTGCCCCTGCCTGGACCTTTGCGTTGTTATTGGATAACCCCTCGTGTCAAGCCCTCTGGATATTGTTAGCTGCTTATCGACCACACCCGTTTTGGATTACTCTTCTGTCTTGCCCTCATTATACTTGTTTGCCATTGTTCGACCCTGCCTGTGTTTCTGACCTCTTCTGCTTTAATAAAAGCTTGCACATGGATCTGCACGTCTCACGTCTTGTCAGCCCCGTTACAATAGTATACCGATGCAAGTTCACATTTTGACAGATTTCGCCTTGCGCTCGAGTCTGTCAACAACAGGACAAATGGAAGAGTAAAAGAATATTCATGTCCTGTTTAAAAAAAAAGCAAAGTCTTAAAGGAGCCTTAAAAATCCATGTCATGACTCTGTTAAAAAAGACTGAGAGTGAGTTACCTTATTTGGAGAGTTGTGTGCTTGTGTGTCTTTATTTATATTAATAAATATGGTGTTACATAAAATTTTTAAATCATAAATTTAAATAGGCTATCTCTTACATAATCTGTAAGATGTTAAGCTTTAAAAAAAATTGAAAATACAATTTTTAAGATGAAGATACATTTTTTTTATACCATGAAGATGCTGCATAACAGATATTTACATAATATAAGGCAATACTCAGAAGTAATCAAAGATATCAAGAAATCACCTTTTGAACAGAATAATTTGTGTAATTGTATCTTATTTGCTTTAACATCATTAGAGCAGAAACCAATTCAAAAATTAAAATAAAATAAAAAATTAAAATCATATGATAGCTTTTATTTAAAAATCTGCAAAGGATATGAAAACAGTTGAGAAGAACTATACATTGGCTTCGTGGATAGAATAAATGTGTGCAAAGATGCTTAAAACTGATCAAAAGTAACAGTAGCCTAAATAAATGCTGTATTTATCAAAGAATCCTGAAAACAAAATGTATCACAGTTTCCATAAAAATAAGAACCAAATCAGAATGATTTCTGAAGGATCATGTGACACTGAAGTCTGAAGTAATGATGCCGAAAATTCTGCTTTGCCATCGCAGGAATAAATGTAATTTTAAATATATTCAAATAGAAAACTGTAATTTTAAATTGTAATAATATTACTATTTTATTGTATTTTTTGACTGAATAAATGTAGCCTTGGTGAGCATAAGAAACTTATTTCAAAAGCACTGAAAAATCCTACCTACCCAAAACATTTTTCAACAGTAGTGTGCAAAAGGGTCAAATTTTACACAGATTGCCAAAAGTATGTGGAAAAGTATTTTCAGCTTCTCCTACTACTAAAGTGTACATACAATCAAGAATACAGCCATTCAGTCTCCTTAAACAAACATTGTAGTAGAACTGGGCATACTTGTCCTGCTCCAGAATCATAATAGGCAAAGCAAGGTTCACATAGAAAAAGTTCACTGAGTCTGGCGTGAAAGCTATTATAACAGCAAACAGAAGACCAACCCCTTATTTATGTCCATGGTTTTGAAATAACTGTTAATGTTCAGCAAATGCTGCAATGACAATCCTAATTTCCTTTTCTTTCTCTTTCCTCTTGTCATCCTCCATCCTCTTTTCTGTCAGTTCATCCATCCTTTCCTCTCTCTCTATCCTCTTTAAGACAATGTTGTGCGGGGTTGTGTTGAGGCAGAAGGTATTTTAATAAATCAGCTTGTTTTCTCTTCTTCTTTGATCCTCTCTCTGTGTGTTTGCTGTGCTATATAAAGCCAGGCAGTGGGATGCTGTCTTCTCCAGCTCTCTCTGTAAGTGCTTATAATGTTTCCTTGCGCTTTGGCTTGTGTAGAGAAAAATATTGTAGAGAGTATTGTAGGGAGACCACGGGCAATTCTGACATGTTTTACATTTTCCTTATTAACTCACAGACTACAAATTGACATGCCATCTCTTGGTATGAGAAACATGTGCCCAAAGCGACAATACCATATATACAGTATATTTGATCTGACATGAATAATATGTTTTCAAAGAAAATAATCATGTTATTATTTGAAATAATATAAATAATAATATACTTCTTTTTTTACTACATTATATTGAACCTATATTATAAGTCCACATAGTATCTTTCAGTCATTATAACATTTAACAAATAACCTAGAAAGAAAACAGATCATCCAAAAATATTACAGGTCTCAAATGTTTTGAGATAAAAAAAAAAATTTTTTGCTCAAAAAAATATGAATTTTCACTTTTTTTGTTATAAATTCCTCACAAAATGAAATGATCATTTTCCCATCTTTTTTCTTTCAAGAGATAAGTCACACTCATAATTTACTCACCCACTTTTTTCTGAGTAAAAAAAAAACATATACACACAAACACACACACACACAATCCATGGATATAAATGGGAGCCAAAATGGCTTGTTTACCAACATTCTTCAAAATATAATTTTTTTCTGCCAAAAAAAGAAAAGAAATTCACAAAAAAACATATACACACAAACACACACACACACACACACACAATCCATGGATATAAATGGGAGCCAAAATGGCTTGTTTACCAACATTCTTCAAAATATAATTTTTTTCTGCCAAAAAAAGAAAAGAAATTCATGGCATGAGGATAAATAAATAATGACAAAATCTTCATTTTTGGGTGGACTATCACTTTATCCCTTTCCCCAGTCTTATCAAACCACATTTATGTAGGTTAGTTAACATACACACATACACGTTCACTCATGCACATATTAGATAGTATTTTAATTAATGAATGACATAATACTGGTCAAAGAGGACATTCCAATGCCACAAAAAGCTCATATGCATGTGGCACATTCATACAGTACATTCAGCTGTGAATAGCTGATAGGCCTAAATATCTCCTGCATAAAATAAGTCTCTCCATTCTGGCTATTATATACATATCTGTGCTATATTTATTTGCTGTATTTCTGCAGTACATGGCCTTCAGAGAAGAAGAAATAGAGAAGTTGATTTAGGAGGAATAGCACGATGTGTTTTAGACAGATGCTTAGAGCTGATGGTATTGATCTGAGCATCTAAAGCACACTCATAACGGTGAAAGCTTCCAAAGACAGGCCAAACAAATTGCTGGCCATAGAAAGCTATTGTGTTACCGCACATCGCATTGCATCACACATACCGCATCCATTCCACAAGGACACGAGGGGAGTCAGCTTCATAAGCTCATCTGGCTGACATTGTCTCCTTTACAGGATAATCCTGCCTGACAATATGTCCCCAAATTCTACCTCTCAAAATATGGTTTTGATGCCACTTTTTTGTTTATCAGCAGAATTAGAAATTGCTCAAATCGTACTGTTATTTCAGAATGTCATTTTATGTCATAAGAATCATTACATACGCAAACTGTTTTTTCATTCTGTGCAATAAAACCACATCTGCATTGCTGATTGATGCATGAAACATTGTAATCACTGCATTTGTGCACATCACTATGTTCTAAAGGCTGAAGCGAAAGATCAGCCTTTAAGCAATTCAACAACACTCTTACTCAACTTTGAACACAGAGATCCCTCTTTAAATGTGCTGTAAAATGATCGATAGCACTCTGAACCTGTTTTATTGTTATGCTTCCCTTCATACATTGTGTGCTGTTTCTGGATCTGGCTTTCTTCTGTACCATCACTATATGCTCCATAGACACAAAAAGGTTCTGAAAATTGAGTGTTTACAATTATTCCAGCTTGTGTTGACAGGTTTATGTCTGGTTGATTTAGAATGGCATGTCTGAGCTTGTTTGCTATCATCTAAAATGAACATTGGCTTGGCAACACATGGGCACATCTGGATTAAAAAACAGCAGCTCATCAGAAATTAATACACCTGACTATTAAGTCCTTGTTGTCCTGGAGTTTTGTTTATATATTTCAAGTAATGAAATGCATTCATTATTAAAAAGTGTTGATCACCAAAAAAAATTGTTTTACAAAAAAATTGTTTTGCTTCAACAATGTATAACGCATATTTGCATAAAATACATTTTGTATTTAAATTTATTAGATTCCATTAAATTCTTTCTCAAACATTTTTTTTACCTTGAATATATTAAAAAGTGAAGTTGATGAATATGAGATCTCATATTCTTTAATTAATCTATAGCTGTTTTTAAGTTGTCCTCGTAAAATAAATGATAAAGCTCTACTGTTAGTAAAAGCCTTGCCATCCAAAAAGCTAAAAGTTAAAAATCCTCTTTCTCTCTCCACATTACTTGCTTACTTTCTCTTTCTGTCCCCCAGGAAAATTCTTGACATCTCAAGAACATCATAGTCCATCTTTCTCTACAAATAATCTGGGCATGTGTTTTGCCTGATGACAGAATATAATGAACAAAAGGTCAACGCCGAATAAATAAGGTAACGAGTTATGAATATTCATAAGGTCTTTGCTGAATCATAGTTCTGTGCTTTTTACCTCACATAACACAATTCATGTTTTCTTTTTTAAATCATTAAAAAGTGTTAAACGAAAATACTATATTGCATTAACGTCAAGCAAAAACGAAAGAAGCTCAATGTAATGTATAGTACTGTTTAATATACTGATTAATATACAAGTATGATATATATGTTTGTCAATGGTTATTTTCATGGCTTTGCAATGAAAGTATGTAAATACATTAATATTGTATGTATGTAAATACATTAATATTGTACCATATTCATTGTTATCATGCAGCCAGCTTAAAAATGCATCTCTCTCTCTGTTTCTCGGTCTGTTTAAGGGGACCTTGGCATGAAAAGGCTGAAGACCTCTGGTCTATAAGCTTTTTTGACAGATATTCAATAATACAGATACTACTGTAGAAGATTAGCATGCAAAACATGCTGGTTGGATATCTGTGTGAAACTGGAAAACCTCAGTATCATTTGTTGGCTGTTGAAATGGTCTGTGGATCAGAGATATGAGAGCAGACCAGAGTGCCAGATCACTGTCTTATCTAGATGGGTTAAAGTGTTGAGCCAGCATGACTGACCTACAGATCAGATGACAAGAGTGCAATGTAAGCATGTTATATGCACATATAAGCCACAATTTACATGAAACAGCAAAGAGAGAGAGAGAAAAACAGAGAAAGACAGGAAAGAAAAATAGGGTTTGTGTGTTCAATGTACACTACTGTTCAAAAGTTTGAGGCCAGATCAAAAATACAGTAAAAACAGTCATATTGTGAAATATTATTATTATAAAAAAAAATGGTGTTAATGTATTTTGTATATGATAAATAAAGTATATAATTTATTGCTGTGATGGCAAAAGCAATCATTACTCCATTCTGCAGTGTCCCTTATTCAAGATATTGACATTTTATATGATCAGTGTTGAAGTTGTGCTAACCATGATGTGGCAACCACAATGCTTTTCTCAGCATTCTTTTCTGAACAGAAAGTTCAAAAGCAGAAATTTGATATGTAATACTTTTACATGCAATTACAATGAATGGGACCTTCACAGCTTCAAAAATGATGCAAAATTCAAAACAAAAGTAGCATAAAAGTGGTCCATTAGGCTTACAATGCATATATTCCAAGTTTTCTTCCTAGCACTCCTACTGGTGTTCATGAGAGAAGTGATGTCCGATTGGTGAACAAACAGTTCTTTTGAGTAAGATCTTTTCAACTAATCGGTTGATTCAATTCACAAAACCTCTCTGATCTAGCTCTAGATGACACAGTCAGTTCTCGGGTTAACAGCTCACAGAATATTCCAATGGAAAGATTTTAATTTGATCTATTTCTGAACCGCAGCTATTGTATGGCTTCAAACAGCACACAAGTGTATGGATCATCTTCCCAAAGCTTTGTGCTCATTTTTGTAGCTTTAAAGCAACATATTCATTGTGTGGTAATTGGATGGAAAATAATCTCCTTATTGTGTTCCACATAAGAAAGTAAGCCATACAGGTTTGGAACGACATGAGGGTGAGTAAATGATGACAGAACTTTATTTTTTGAGTGAACAGTTAATTTAAACTAGATGGAGAAGTGTAAACACTCTGAGAGGCAAGGTGGGGTTTGCGATCGGTTTATGTACTAAAAGAAGATGCCAGAACGTCCTTGAAAGTCCTTTGAGAGCCAGTGTGTTTAACCGAAAGTAAGACACTGACTCTGCGAGGAGGAGTGTGTGTGCTGAGGTGTGAATAATAAACGCTAAAAATAGACCAGGAGGTGAACCTCCCATCCGCACCTATCCTCACTGCTCTTTATTGACCCCTCAAAATGCGCATCTTTTTATGTGTGTGTGCGAATGGGAAAGGAGGTGATACACGCATGGGCAAGTTTGCGTACATGTAATTTGATTAGTATGCAAGCCCGCAGCTTTGAGATCTGTCTCGTTCTTGAAGAAACACACCGAATGGTGTCCACTGATTCTTGCCTGACTATTCCATGTCAAAGTCTGCCTTCTGTTCCACCGTCCGCTGCCAGCCATGTTTGAAAACATCCATCCATCCATCTCATCTTTGGCTTATGTAGCGGTATGTTGTAAAGTCTGATTCCTGGGTGTGAGTTTGTAGCAGAGTTATAATGCAGGAGGTGGAGAGGGCTTGACCCTCTGTTTCTCCACCATCGATCAGCCGGGTAGATAAAGGTGGGCCGTAAGTCACTCCACAACAGTCTTTGTCTGTTTTTACAGCTCCCTCAAGGCCGAAGCTGTATTTAGTCCAAATCACTGCCAAATCTGCTCCTCCTTGATAATGAGAGGCTGAACAGAAAGACGTTCAGCAAAGCAGAGCCAGGACCGACTTGCTGACATTAATTACAGTTAATGCATGGGCAGAATGGACGAGGTGAGAGGAACTGAATATTGATTCACCATATATTTTGGCTGGGTGGGTGCCTATGAATACTGTGCCTTCCTATCCTACTATAAGCCTGTACAGCACTTTTTGCTGCAAAATTTTTTTTTGCCAGGTAATAAAAATGTGCTTCAAGTTCATATCTATCTATCTATCTAATCTAATCTATCTAATCTATCTATCTATCTATCTATCTATCTATCTATCTATCTATCTATCTACTAGATTTTATTTAATATTACTGACTCAAACTGATTACATTATTAGGTCAAATGTGGTGGAAGTAGTGCTATTAAGGGATACTTCACCCAAAAATGAAAATTCTGTCATTTACTCACCCTCCTGTCGTTCCAAACAAATAAGACGTTTATTCTTTTTTCATTCAACACAAATGAAGATATTTTTAATTAAACCTGAGCCATTGCACTACGGGCGTCCTGAGTTCAAATGCTGACTCAGGGACCTTTCCCGATCCCGCCCCCCTATATCTCTCTCCCACTTTGCTTCCTGTCAGTTCTGATCTTAAATTAAAAAAAAAAAAAACCTGAGACATTTTTGTCCCTCGATTTAAAACCCACTGCACCATACTTTGATGCTTCAAAACGTTTATAAATACATTTCCATATGAAATGTTCAAATCCATATAAATTGAGCAGTTTAATCCAAGTTTTCTGAAGAGTCACGATCACTTTATTTGGTCAATAGATTTTGTTTAGGGTTTTATTCACATATAAACATTGTTTCTCTTCAGAAGACACAATCTTTATAAGTAGGGATAAATTACCCCATGATTTACTCACCCTCAAGCCATCCTAGGTGTATATAAAAGTGTGGAGCACTTTTATGATGGATGGATGTATTTTTTGGGCTTTGAAATCTTGACCCCCATTCATTGCCGTTATAAAGCTTGGAAGAGCCAGGAATTTTTTTTATATAACTCTGATTGTATTCATCTGATGTCATTCATCATCTGAATAAATGGTAACAGAATTTACATTTTTGGTTGAACTTTCCCTTTAAAATCTCAACTGCAATGTTTCACTTTAGTTTAACTAACATACCCTAAAAGATTATTTCTCAAAACATGAACTCAAAAGTAAAGAGTGTTGGGTTTTAGCTGAACGAAAGCTAAACATGTAATACAAGCCTAGGTGTATATAAAAGTGTGGAGCACTTTTATGATGGATGGATGTATTTTTTGGGCTTTGAAATCTTGACCCCCATTCATTGCCGTTATAAAGCTTGGAAGAGCCAGGAATTTTTTTTATATAACTCTGATTGTATTCATCTGATTCATCAGTGCTTCTGACTTGATGTCACTTAATGAGAGAACAGGCCACTGCTATACTCCTTATGTATTACGTAACCCTAATCATTCACACACTGGATGCATGTCTGTTCATCACCATAACAACCTTTTCAGTCCTCTTCAGTTAATGGTTATCTAATATGATTGGGTGGGTAACTGCATTAACTGCCTAGTGAATTTAATACACTAATATACTAGTACTATATCTATCCTTATGAAGAGAATCTGAAAATGCTTATACTGTACCAAGAAGAAAAGAGGGCTATGGGCTTGAAGGATGTGGGATGGTGGAGTGAGAGCCCTCCTCTTTTTTGACCCTAACAAACCCTTTCACCACACATCTGACGGTCATTCGTTTTTTTACTCATTTGCTTGTAGTCAGAGTTAATTAACTGAATTAGCCTTCTGGGGTCTGACACTTAGAAAGGAGGACCTAAGCCGATTTCCAAGAGCCTGCAATGTGTGTGTATGTGTGCAGGCATATTTATTTATTTTTTCTTTCATGCTAAGCTTGTTCAGTTATAATTCTTGTTCAATCAGTGTGTTTCTAACAGGAAAATTGCAACCATTACATCATCAAAATGTTTTAAAAACTGTGGTAAGATCTAAATGATCTGGTTTTAAATGAAACATTGTTTAAAATGACTGAATTAGACAATATTAGGTTACACCAACAGTAGATTGTTAGAGATCATCAGGGAACTTTTTACAGCAAATTACTTACACAAATTATTCTTACAAAATGTTCTAATATTCTTACAAAAATACATGCTTTCACTTTGCAAGACTTTAATTGATGGACTGGGTTATTGTGATGTTTGGACTGTCATTCTGACGGCACCCATTCATTGCAGAGGATCCACTGGTGAGCAACTGAGGTAATGCTAAATTTCTCCAAATCTGTTCTTATGAAGAAACAAACTCATCGACAATGAACTGAGGGCGAGTAAAGTTTCAGCAAATTTTCATTTTGGAGTCCTTCGTCTTTTATCCTCCTTTGATCATTCAACTGTCCTGATACAGTAACTGTGTTTTTATTTATGACACATAAAACAAACATGGCTGACAATAGTAGTAGTACCAAGTGCCTCTAAAATCTTTTCTGATTCCAGATGATTCAGTTAGGTAAAACACAATTAAAGAAAGAAAGAAAGAAAGAAAGAAGCTGGATCTTCTACACTTTTATTCAGGCATTATTTGTAATGTAAAAATGTTTTTGTTGTAGTGTACTTCCCACAATGGAAAATACGTCTGTCCACTGTATTGGACTTTAATGGGTATATTTTGAGCATTTCAATGGAGATTTCCATAAAATTCTATTGTGATTATCTTATAATATTATAGGAATATTTACATGATGATGTAATGCAAAAAATAAATTAATTATGTAATTGTATTTAATTATGTAAATAAAGACCCATGCCTTCTGTTTCCACACGCACACTTCAAGTCATTTCTGCAACCTCGCTTTATGATCATGACAATTTAACACAAGCTTTGCAACTATCCAAACCATTCCTGCGAGGCAATGCTGAGTGATAAGCACAAATTATATGTTATCTCCGTCAAGAGTAGACCCCAGAGAGACTCTAAAAAAATCACATCTCAGCAGTTGTGGCGGTTGCGGCTCATTGCCATAATGATGTGTATTATCATTCAGGCTTACAGTGCCATAACCGCTGCTCAGCACTTCTGCGCACAATGAGAAACAGCCAACATGCCGCCGCCGTGATTCTATATTAATGCGCTACAGCACGCGCTATGCGCAACTTACAGGAAAATATGGACATGATATATCCGTTAACACTCAGGTCATACATGAAATATTACCACATCACCAGAGTGATTGTATAGATTCATAGCCCACCGCCAAACATCTCTCAATATCATACAGTCTACATGACTGTGCTCGCGCAGCAACCTGCATTACGTAGGCTACGACTTGTTTTGCGAATAATAGCCTCAACGTAACGTTTCCCCTGCTTTGACCAGATAACTTACTTTTCACAATGGCGAGGATGCAGAAGAGCGTCCACAGAGCCATCATCTCAGCGAGGACTGGGAAGCATCTGCCGCGCGTGAACTGCTCTCTCCCGTGCGCGCGTGTGGTCGTGCGTATCGGAGCGTGACTTTGTCGAGGTGGACACGCGCGCGAGGGTTAAAGCTATTTTCTTTCTTCTCGACGTTATTCGGTACCTGGCATCGTTACATCAGCGGCTGTAGGTCGCTGAACGCGTGGTTTTCCCCAGCGATGGAGTGGGAACGGTTTTATGAGCAGCCAGGTAGACGAAGGACTAGTCGCGGTGCGCGAGAGCAGATGAGAGGACTGGAGATGCGACGAGATGACAGAAACAGCGAAGGGGAGGGGCGGGGCGGGGGAGGCAGGCATACCTCAGATTCCCCTTCACTACATCCGGTTACATAGAATGTGTTTTTTCCTTTACAAGGTCATTTGGTCCACCTGAAGACTCGCAGTGCCACTCAGAATGAAGGGGATTTTCAGTGACAGCACATTCTGTGAAAATATCGAAAATAGTTTCTCTGTCTAGGAACTATGACTTCAAAAAGTAATCAGAACATTTGAGTACAATTACAGTTTCCACAAAAAAACTAGTCATGAAAGGTGTAACTAATTCTGTTATAGATCTACTTCCATCAAACGGGTCATTAAGAAGTGGTGGAGAATTGCAAGCAATCACAGAAGTTCTTTTCACTGCACAAATGGTTCTTCGCGGTGTTAAAAGGTTCTTCAGATTTTCTGCTAAGAAAAAAAATCTTGTAAGAATTGTTCCATGGATGGTTCTTTGGTTAACCCAAAATATACATACCTCTTAATATTATCAATAAGACAGCTTGATCATTTTACTCTTTAAGCACTGATAAAAACTTTTTGTCTAGATATAACAGGAAATGTGGACCTGCACTCTCAAAATACACTGCAAGCGAATTATGCAAAGCTGCTGAACTCACTGTGGCTATGATTATTATAACTGACCATGAACATTCTAGAATGTGTGATGCTGCGATTCTCGATTCTTTATATAATCTGTTCAGAATTTGAATGAGAGTTTTGTTTTTTGTTTAGTGAACAGTTCTTAAAATACATGTTTTCTTAGTGCATAATAATAATAATAATAATAAAAATCTATGATTTATAAAACAGCTCTCAAGTTGTATTGGATTTGTAGCCTACATAAAGTCATTAACTGAAATTAATAACTGTTATTACAGTAATAATCAACATTTAGCATGTGATTTTTTTTCTAATAATCTCTTTACCTTCACACATCACATACACATTTTGCCGTCAACCATCCAGCTGTTGTAAGACAGCATCACCCTACTCCAACATCAGGAAGTGAAGCTCGCTCTGTATGGAGACTTACGCTTCATTTGTTTTGCCCCAGGGGAGCGGGTGGCTGGGTGTGAGTTTTTCAAGGAGATGGGTATCGTCTCTCCACCAGTCAGCATCGGTAACATCCCCGTATGACTGAGTCCTGTCCCCACATCACAACCACTCTTGTCTGCGTGTCAGTCACTTCCGGCCTTTCAACCAGTGGTTCTGCAGTTGCTGTGTGTCAAAACTCAGTGCTCAGCGTTCCAGAAATAACCGTCGCTTCCGGGGAGATGATGGGGTCTCCCAAGCTCTCCCCGTCTCCTAGTTCACTCTCTCTGCGTCTCATGGCACTCACAATGTTTATGGCTCTCTCTGTCTTACATTACACATACACTTATATATTATATTTTGGCCAAAATGTCTATTTCTGCATTTTCTCTTGGGGGATCCCTATAGATGACCTCGGCTTTAGATCCCTGAAGACACTATGGGGGGAGGAGGATGGAGAGAAGGATGTGGAGACATTACAAGAAAGGGGAAGAGAAGAGAGAATGGATTAATAGAGAGAAAGAGCGAGCAGGGAGATGGAATTAATGTGCAGGAAAGCAAAAGCTTGGTCACTGGTGACTCACTGGTTGACTGTTATGTAGGTATTCATGTCCTCTTCACACCATAGTGTACAGCTATGCTCTTTATGAGCAGTGAGTCACACAGAACTGAGGATATCTCAAGCTTCTTGGCATATGTCTTCCATATTCTGACTTACTACAAAGTATTTGGAACATTTTGTAAATGGAGAGATGATAGGAAGCAAATGTGAAAAAGATCTTTAAAAAGTAAGAGTAATAATAATATATTTGTCATCATCAACAAGGGCAAAAAGCGTCCTCCACCGTGTTTGACCTTGCCATGTAATGTTTTTGCATATTTATGTAATGTATATTTAAAGGGGTTGTATGCCAGCAACTTATTGCTCAAATTAAAAAACTTAAATACATATTAACATCCACACTGCTGAGAGTGACGTTAATATGCATATGTAAATATGTGCTGTGCACATTCCTCTCAATAACAAAATAAACACAACACAAAAATGACAGTGGTGAGAAAGCAGCCGTTAAGAAAGCATCTGATCATAGCAATGGGGATATGTCTGCACCAGCTCTACAGTTCAGCGGCATCAAGTCAACAGATGAAGTAATTAAAATTATGCTAGTATGATAGTTTGATTATAAAATAGCCTATATTTGAGATTATATAGATCTGGCTATGTGACACTATAGTTTGAATTAATCCATTTTCATTGTATTACACATTGACATTACAGTACAGATACACACACTAGTAGATGCATAATAATAGATATGATATATTTTATAATATATTATATTTATAATAATAATAATAATAATAAAAATCTATGATTTATAAAACAGCTCTCAAGTTGTATTGGATTTGTAGCCTACATAAAGTCATTAACTGAAATTAATAACTGTTATTACAGTAATAATCAACATTTAGCATGTGATTTTTTTTCTAATAATCTCTTTACCTTCACACATCACATACACATTTTGCCGTCAACCATCCAGCTGTTGTAAGACAGCATCACCCTACTCCAACATCAGGAAGTGAAGCTCGCTCTGTATGGAGACTTACGCTTCATTTGTTTTGCCCCAGGGGAGCGGGTGGCTGGGTGTGAGTTTTTCAAGGAGATGGGTATCGTCTCTCCACCAGTCAGCATCGGTAACATCCCCGTATGACTGAGTCCTGTCCCCACATCACAACCACTCTTGTCTGCGTGTCAGTCACTTCCGGCCTTTCAACCAGTGGTTCTGCAGTTGCTGTGTGTCAAAACTCAGTGCTCAGCGTTCCAGAAATAACCGTCGCTTCCGGGGAGATGATGGGGTCTCCCAAGCTCTCCCCGTCTCCTAGTTCACTCTCTCTGCGTCTCATGGCACTCACAATGTTTATGGCTCTCTCTGTCTTACATTACACATACACTTATATATTATATTTTGGCCAAAATGTCTATTTCTGCATTTTCTCTTGGGGGATCCCTATAGATGACCTCGGCTTTAGATCCCTGAAGACACTATGGGGGGAGGAGGATGGAGAGAAGGATGTGGAGACATTACAAGAAAGGGGAAGAGAAGAGAGAATGGATTAATAGAGAGAAAGAGCGAGCAGGGAGATGGAATTAATGTGCAGGAAAGCAAAAGCTTGGTCACTGGTGACTCACTGGTTGACTGTTATGTAGGTATTCATGTCCTCTTCACACCATAGTGTACAGCTATGCTCTTTATGAGCAGTGAGTCACACAGAACTGAGGATATCTCAAGCTTCTTGGCATATGTCTTCCATATTCTGACTTACTACAAAGTATTTGGAACATTTTGTAAATGGAGAGATGATAGGAAGCAAATGTGAAAAAGATCTTTAAAAAGTAAGAGTAATAATAATATATTTGTCATCATCAACAAGGGCAAAAAGCGTCCTCCACCGTGTTTGACCTTACCATGTAATGTTTTTGCATATTTATGTAATGTATATTTAAAGGGGTTGTATGCCAGCAACTTATTGCTCAAATTAAAAAACTTAAATACATATTAACATCCACACTGCTGAGAGTGACGTTAATATGCATATGTAAATATGTGCTATGCACATTCCTCTCAATAACAAAATAAACACAACACAAAAATGACAGTGGTGAGAAAGCAGCCGTTAAGAAAGCATCTGATCATAGCAATGGGGATATGTCTGCACCAGCTCTGCAGTTCAGCGGCATCAAGTCAACAGATGAAGTAATTAAAATTATGCTAGTATGATAGTTTGATTATAAAATAGCCTATATTTGAGATTATATAGATCTGGCTATGTGATACTATAGTTTGAATTAATCCATTTTCATTGTATTACACATTGACATTACAGTACAGATACACACACTAGTAGATGCATAATAATAGATATGATATATTTTATAATATATTATATTTAATAATATATTTAATAAAATGTATGTGTATATATATATATATATATATATAATAAAACAATTAAATAGAGTTTAGATAGATAGATCGTTGTTCTCTGTCGTTCCTTCTGATTTCATAATCTGTTTACACCTTTGTGCTCTCTCTCTCTCTCTCTCTCTTTCTCTCTCTCTCTCTCGTATACTACTTTTCAGCCTCCCTCTCTCTATCTCTGCAGAGTTGAGCTGACAGGGAAACTTCAGTGCTCCAAGTGCTCGGAGTCTCTTGCTGAATTATTTACAGACTGGGACCCCCGAGTGCTTATGCCACCCCTCCCTCCCCTTTACCCCTCCCTCTCTCCTTCCCTGTCTGTCTCCTGCCATTTGCTGCTGGCAGCTTTCTCTAACTTATGTGATTTTGACACACTGACTGACTTCAGCTGTCGTGAAGAACACTATTTAGCAACGGATTTGACTGAATAGGTTTTTCCTGTCAGTTTTAAATGCAATGTGAAGGAATAACTAGGGAATACTGTGGTCTCAGTCGGCTATTAGGAAATACGAGAAACAGACATTTTCTTTGCGAAAAGAGGTGGGCGAGAATGAATATATTCACAAAGACAATATATTTTGTGCTCAACCTGATCAGATGAGTACGTACATACATTTACAATTGTTCATATGGCAGATGTTTTTTTCAGAGCTGACTTACTGCACATGCAATGCATTTCCGGTTTATATTTTAGTATGGGTGATCCCTGGGAAATGGCATTGCTAGCACTATGCTCTGTCAGTTGAGCTCTTAAAACATATCCCATTTGCTATTTTACTTATGCATTAGTCCTATTATTTAATTTATTTAATATTATTATTTATTATTTATGTTTTTTCCCTTGAATTTGAGATGCCCTGGCAATGTTTAATAAAGGTTTGGGAAACACTTAAACCTCTGATGATGTAAACCGCTGATGATTCTTAGTGCATGATATCATAAGATCCTTGCACCGATGATGTACACTACTGTTCAAAGTTTAAGGGTAGTAAGATTTTCAAAAATGTTTTTGAAAGTCTTTAATGCTCACAAAGGTCACATTTATTCACTCGAAAACAGTAAAACAGTAATATTGTGAAATAATTCAATTTAAAATAACAGTTCTCTATTTTAATATTATAAAACGTAATTTATTCCTGTGATGCAAAACTTTCAGCAGCCATTACTCCAGTCTTCAGTGTCACATGATCCTTCAGAAATCATTCTAATATGTTGAGTTGGTTTCTGCATAAAAATAAAGCGAGTAATATATATATATATATATATATGGTTATAGCTTGTGTATTGTGAATGATTAAGCACAATAGATCTGTTGTGGTTCTGATATGTTACTTTTCTCTTTAGGAACATTTATGTGTGAATGTGAAAGAAACTGAGAGATTTAACAAATTTAGCACAATCTGCTTTATTTCAGGCTTTGCACAGTCTTACATTGTACAAAGGCAAAATCTTCAGTGAACGTGTTTTTCCCATCACATTTCTCTCATATAGATTAAACAAGAATCAATTTTAACATCCTTTAAGATTAAAATGGAACCTGTTACCTTTAAACAAAAAGACAGATAAATGTAACTTCCCATCACCAAGACAGTGATGCTACATTCGGTACGCCATGAATCCAAGTATGACTGCACGGTCAGTAAATCCATTCGACATCCCACTATTCCCAAACTCAAACCAATCAATAGAAAGTTTTATCACGTACAGACAAGAATATTAGCCAATCAACGGCAATGACTCATTTATCTGATGAACGAGCTAGCTTCAATTTGCTGTATTGATCCGAACTAACGATCTAACCTCAGCTATACAGGAACTGCCAATGTGTGGTAAAGTGTTTTTTTTTTTCAGAAGAAAAAATAATATGAGAATTCAGCTATAATTCAAAACTAAATCTACACTACGGATCCTAAAAATATCAACTGTGCAGATTTTGGCCACTTCAATGCTTTGTTTAAGGGAGTAAAATGTGTGTCTCTTCAGGGAGAGTAACACAATGGAATGATACTGTTGCAGTTTACCGCTGCTGCCAGCAGGAGGAGTTTAGAAGCAAGTCACTCCTTCAGGCACAAAATTAGATCAGTAAAATGATTGGGAATGAATTTATGAGGCCGCAGCTCCAGCGCACTCAAACAAGGGATGAGGAAATAACAAACAAAAGTATGCAACAGATACGCATTACGTAAACTGTTGCGTTTAAACTACAGTTTCATTGAAATACATTTCCTCCTTTGGCCTTTCTAGTGTCGTATGTGAGCAAAAAAAAAGTGAGTTTTCAAAGAAGCGAAAACACAAGTTCCACTTGTTCACTTACTCCTTTCCATGCGCACATCTACATACATACAGTTAGACAAAGAGTTTTAAGCTGTGCTTTGCTGGCATGTGATTGGCAGGCTCCATGGTATTGTACATTCACATCTTTGCACCAGAGAACGCTGTGAATATGTATAAGTTCAGTATGTGTTTGTGTGTGTGTTTAGTGTGTGCGTGGCACGGGGTGCTGCAGGGTCATGTGTTCTGCCCCGGTGAAAGGTAGGCGCTGGGTACAGTAGTGGTGCACCACTTCTGGGATGCTTGGAAACACACAGCTGCTCTTTTCCAGTGTGTAGCCGCACTCTTTAGTCTGCGCTACGATGATGTGCACGCATCCTTGACTTGTCCTGTCAAGAGAGGGGAATAAGGGTCTTATATCATCTACGTCAGCTTTTCAGGACTGCTAACTCATTTCTTGTTCTCTTGATTTCAGAGATACACAAGCATCCACTTACTTGAGGGCGATGGAGTATTTGCTGGTAGCTGATTCGCTGTCTCGCACCAGGAAGCTGGCCTCCCTACAGTGCTGCAGCTGAGACTCCGCCTCCTGACGACTCACACTGCCATGATACCAGCTGAGGAGAGAGACAGCGAGGGGAGAAAAGGGGAGGAGATTCTTATTTCTACACGGTTTGATTATGTAATATGATTAGAGAAGGTATAGAATGTATAAGAAGAGAATTAAGAGGCATTAAGAAAGATGAGCAACTGTACAAATGGATAGATTTGCCAAATAATGCATTTCAAGTGTTAAAGCAACATTTTCAAACTGAAACTCAAAATTTAAATTACAATGTATGACCTTCTTTCTTCTATGGAACACAACAGAAGACATTTGGAAAAAGGTCTCAGTGTTTTTTCCATAAAGTGAAGTCAATGGGGTCCAATGTTGTTGATGATCCCACTGACTTTCATTGAATGGACAAAAACATTTGTCAAAATATCTATATTTTATAAATATCTATATTTTTCAAAATATCTATGTTTCACAGAAGAAAGAAAGTCATGTGTTTGAAATGACATGAGGGTTAGAAAATGATGACAAAATGTTCACTTTTGAGTATGCGGCCGTGCTATATTGTTAATATAGTAAAGTTACATGCACTTTGTGAGGCATGTAATAGCCATAATAATAATAATAATAATTTATAATAATTCATAATAAACGTAATAGTAAAATTTGCGCCCTTCATGTTTTTATTTTGTGTAAAAAAAAATTGAATAATTGAAAATTTTTTATATTTTTGAAAGAAGTCTCTTATGATCACCAAGGCTGCATTTATTTAATCAGAAATACAGTAAAAAACTGTAATATTGTAAAATATTATTACAAGTTAAATATATTTTAAAATGTATTTTTTTCCTGTACTTGAAAAAAAGGAAGTAATTTTTCCTGTAATGGACTGCAGTCACATGTTTCTTCAGAAATATTTCAAAAACATAAAAAACATAATTAATAATTTCAAATCTTATATACAAAATAATATAAAACATTATTTGTGCAAAAATATAAAATTTTAAATATATACTACAAAATAAAAACATTTAGAGTGCAAATTTTCATTAGAACATAATGTTATTGTGAAGATTCACAAAGTGATGACTTTCTTCTTGATATAGTCCCTGACATGTAAACTGTTAAGTTGGCCTCTATTGTAAGTGCTAATATACACAGTAGCAAGGTGATCATGTTTTTCATGTCATAGCTGTTAATATACTGTATATTTTAGCACACATATTCTCATTACAATTTTATTTTCATCATTTCATTCTTTGAGTTTCAGGTAATCCAGATAAAATCACCACGTTTTTAAGACACAAACACACACCTCTGTTTCTCCAAGGGCAGGGTGGGATCAACTATTGGTGTCTCACTGTCTGGGGTGGTGCTGGGAGATGAAGGGGAAGTCGGGGACGGGGGATTCGGTCGAAGAGTTTTAGGGGTCCAGCTCTTATGTTTCAGTGTCTGCTGTTTTACAGTAGGAGAACCTGATTCTTCCTTCGACATGCGGTCTATTCCATCAAACTGAGCTGTATATAGAAAGAAACATCAACCACCACAGTGTTTATTATGGCATCTGGCAATAATGACCCCCACCCTGCTATCCCAAATGTTTTGAGCAACTGCTACATCATAAGTACCTCAATAACATGAACTGACTTCTAAATGACTGTTTAATAGTTTTCCTCATTATACTGTGTCTATGCATCAGTAATGTTAAATAAAGAAGCTGCTTCTAATATGATTGTGAAGGCTGTTACCTGACAGCGCTCTAACAATCTGTTCCTTCTTCCACTCCCAGGGCAGCTCATACTCAGCCGGTGGTCTGGGGTCAGACTCAGGTCGGGTCAAGGGGATTCCCTCCAGAACCTCCTCATATGGGACATCATAGATCTGAGGGGGTCCAGAGCCTTCGCTTTCTCCTCCATTCAACACCACACACACTTTCAACAAGTCCTTCGAGCCTCGTCGGCGAATCTCTGTGTAAAGGCACAAATTTACATGCGGGATCAGAACTCTTTCCAGAAGATTTCACCGGATAGGAACATTATTAGAAAGTTATTTGTGAAACATTGCCCAAGTAAACTATTTATTCTTGGGCTGTAATTACAGTGTGGTCACATTAGCAAAATCAAATCTCAATTGTCAATAGTGTAGAGATGTATGAAGGGAAGATCACATAGAAGTTACTTTCAAAATAAGCAGATTTCTGTTGGTCAATACAAATTTGCATGACCAACTGTGTAATCTGTGTGGGGAAATCTTTCAGCCTTGTGAAATTCCAGATCATGTGGATTCCTATTGACTAGATTTTGTGAAAAATTTGCAGAACCAAAGTAAATGTGACTGCACATTTAGGCTCACATTTATCAAGCTTCCACAGATTCTCATACTTACAAACCATAATAATATAACACATTCTGTTATTGACCTTGCTTTTGAGCAGCCAACCACTGCCCACTTTTTCAAATGTATCATTAAACAGGACTGAATTAATCGCTCTGTTTCACTGAAAGTGGAAAAGGATGGCCTTACTTAGAAATCACTACCTAATATGCATATCCAGATGCTTCATTTACAAGTAAATAGCCCATGTGCTAAAGATGCAGAACAAGATGTCAACATTAATGCGCTCTCTCTCTTTCTCTCACCTTTTTTATCCAATGTGTTAAATATTGCAATAATTGTTTAAAAACTATATTAAATGTAATTAGTAATTGTAATATATGACACTGGAAGGTTTTTAAAGCGAATGGCATTGTTGTCAATCACTTATATACACCAAGTGATTTTTCCCCTACATATATTAGACACATTCCTAACAAATCACTGTATAACTGTTGAAAGAGCAGCTAGGTAGAAGTTTATTTTATGAAGCAACTCTTTTTTTGAGCTCACCTTACAAGTGAGTGAAACCACAGGAAATTATGATTAAGTCAAAGATGAATCTGTAGTATATCAACAAATACCAAGATAAATCACAAGTATTTGTAATCATAAGCAACAGGCAGCAGAACAAAAAACAGGACTCAGTTTTTGAAGGATCATTTTCAACAACAACAACAACAAAAAAGATGAAATCAAGGCTATTTTATGAGGCACTTACAGTAGTTAGGGTGGATTTATTGTTAGGATATAGCAGCAATGTGAAGCTAAACATTTGATCATTTAAACATTTGCATCAACTTTTCAGTTAAAACTTAAGCTCACGATTTTCTGTAATCATTTGCCTTTGTGTGTTGGTTAACTATTTGGTTTAGTTTAGATTTTACATTTAGACTGAATATTTAAATGTTTTTAAACCTATAAATAATTTAGATACACATTAAAATATGAAAAGGGGAAAAACTAAACCTTAATACACGACACAAAACATATAGAAACCTATCTTGTATATAGACATTTTAAAGAAAAACAACTTTTTCTGTGAAGAAAAGAAAAAAATATATAGCATTTTATATTATTCTCAACCATAATTGTATAACAGTGCATTTTCAGTTTAGTGCATTGTACTTTCATCTCAAACTCAATGTACTCATGCACCTATTCATTCCTTCAGATTTAAAGTTCAACGTCAACAAAACATTGCCTGGAGCTCCATCGTTCTCCCTTCACTCACTGTTTCTTTGTGTGTGTGACCTCATGAGATTCTGATTTCTGTGCTATTATGTTCAAAGTGTAGCTAGAGGGGATGTCCGTAAATGGGAGAGGATTTCAGTCTATGTATCAAGTGACATAATTCTTCAAACACTGCCTTCACCAGGGACTGAAAGAATGGGATGGAGCTATTGTGTTATGTATGCATTGTATTCTTTGCGTATTTGTGAGCAAGGGTGTGTGTGTATGCGAGCACAAAAGTGTGTTTCCCACAAAGACAGAGAGAAGAGTGTGTGTATGACTAGGAAACGAGACAGGAAGAGAGGCAAGGAAAGGGCTTTCATTGTGTTTGTTGCTTTTCAGCTCCACTGTGTCTGCTTATAATACAGCAGTTCAATGAAAATAGCATATAGGGAGAAAAAGAGAGAGCGGGCAGGGAGGAAAGAAAGATACGAAAGAGAAAAGAGTGGGCTGAGGGAGGGGAGAAGATATTGTTTAAACAAAGAACTGGAAGAGAGATATTGATCTCAATTTTCAAAACAAAGACGTTTGTTTGGTTCTCACAGTCAACAGTATGTCATGTACTAAAAAGAACATCCTCTCTGAGGCCTACTTTATCACTCAGATCAGGCCTATTCTTCCTTTATCCCAGCTAAAAACCCATCCTAAAACCAGCCTATATGCTGGTTCCAGTTGGTTTGAGCTGGTCTTATTTCAGTTCATCAGCAAGTAGACCAGCATGAAAGTGCATAATACCCCAAAACTAGCAAAAGAATAGTGATTCCAGATACAAGAACAATATTTGGTCTCCCTAAAGAACTTTTCAGTGAGCAGTTCTTAAAAAGCAGTTCTTTTTTGTGTGAAGAACATTTTAAAAGGTCTAAACTTTCCCACTATAAAGAACATTTTGTAAAATTGAAAGGTTCCATGGATGTTCAAGGTTCTTTGTGGAACCATAAATGGTTATAACACACATATAAACACGCATTTTTAAGAGTGTATTTTTCTTTTTGTCCAGAGATGACTTCAAACATTTTCTTGAAAAAAAAGTGCATGATATAATTATTATTCATTGCTTGTTTAGTGGTGTTGCCTCATTCTCAAACTTACCGTTTCTGTTCTGATTGGTGACTTGGCCCTCTCGCTGTCTGGAGATGATCCTCCTGCACTGGATTTTGGATCATTAACCTTGATCATTCTGCTCATGTACGCGTCAGCAAGACTGGTGGTCCGCAAGGTGCGATGGTCTTCAAATCCCTCCATTTTGGTGTGTTTCTTACTTTTCCCAGGGATCAGAATTTCCCATATCTTCCCGTCTTTTAGTGAGCCGGTGCTGGAGTGGTTCCGTCCCAGCTCGATGGCCGAATTTTTACGATTTCTCCCGTGAAGAAGCGAACCCACACCACCTCCACCACTGCCACCGTTTTCCGCTCCAGCATTTTTACGCAGACTCCCCTTCGAACCAGTACCGATAGTCAGAACCGGTTTGGGACGGGACTGAGTTCCCGATTCCGAAGCAGAACGGATGCGGTCGGATCCAGTCTTCAAACTAGTTGGGAAATCTTTAAACCACTTCGCCATGGTGAATACGCACAGGTGTCCGCGCCTCTCTCCATACACACGCTCAACTCCTTTAGGAATAATCGGCTTCTACAATATCACTGACTATGGCCCTTTAATTGATTTTTGCCAAAATTAACAACACTTTAACGCGCCGTTCAGGTTCAGGCTGTTCAGTGCAAGGTTGTTTGTTTTGCTTTAAAAAAAGGAAAAAAATAATTATTTGAAATTGTTTAAATTTATTTATTTAGGCTAATTTGGAAAATCTGTCAAATTGATTTAGGGAAAGGTTCCGAATATTAAAATTCCTTTTAGGCTATGTAATCTTGTTTACAGAATTTATCCCATTCGTATTTCTTTTCAGGAAACTTCTTACACTCACAACTATACTACGATTCTTCACATTGGAATATAATGTCTTGTCTTTGTTTGCTCCCAACTATTCCCGCAAGATAAAGAGGAGTCTCTGAAGGGCATAAACGCGGAAAAATTGAAAGTTTTTCTTAGCTCTCGCTGAAGATCCCATTCCCGGTATATCCACTCCAAGCGACAGTCTAAATGAAGTGAAGTGGATGTACATGTACGTGCGTCTGTGCTGCAGCTGTGGGTGGGGGTGATTCTGTGCCTCTGTAGGCAGCTACTCTTCCCCTAAATGGGAACTTTTCATTTGCTGGGCGCTACCCACCTGTAGATGCAAACCTACTTCATATAGTCTACTCAGTAACTACATTTTCAGTTTTTATCAAATGTTTACATTTACTCGACACACTCTTTACTCCAGTGAGTAGGCTATTTTACTCCAGTCAGTGAAGGTCAATTTCTGGTAAAGGCAAATAAATAAATAAATTGACATTTCCATCGTTGTACTCCAGGCTAATCCAGTAAAGGTCCATTTCTGGTTAAGCAAGTAAATAAATAAATATACAACTATAATAAACAACTATTTGACATTTCCACTGTTGTTGGCCACGAAATAAAGATCATTGAACACATGTTGCCCTAATACCGGGACATGTGATCACATGGAGTAAGTTGTCATCTGTAAATAATAGGCCTATAGACTTTTTTTTAGCTTAATTTAAACAGTAAATTTGAAATAAATTATGTTAAAAATAATCATGAAAAAGCAACAAAAACAATAATAAAATAAAATGTAACAAATATTTAAATATGATTTTGCTCTTAATTGATAATTAGTTTGATAATTGATAATTAATAAAAAATAAACTATAAACATCTAAATGCTGAAAAATTAGGCCTATTGTGCAAGACACTACCACAGAGGGGCAGCAGTTTACACCGGGTAACTGGCCCAAGTTAGGCCCAGACACATGGGCAATTTAAAGTTATTTATACTGCCTCCATCTAGTGGCTGATTAAAAAAAATCCATAATTCATCGATTAGACGTAAACATTAATTATATAATTATGCTTTCATTTAATTAATAAGACACATTACACTTATCTGCTTGAAAACTAGATTTTTAAGTTTTAAAATTGATCTAATTGAGACCGACTTTATTTTTTGCATTGTTTTGAAAAGATAAATTACTCAAAATACTGGAAGTTGAATGGGCCTACTTGATACTCTGCCCACACGTGACTACTGGTGGTTACCACGGTGAAGAGTAACAGTATTTTCAAGAGTTTATGAACACTCAGTTATCTTAGCTCATCGTGGAACGTCTTGTAAAATGTATTGTAAAGCATCTGAACCTGTTTTTCCAGTTATTGAAAAAGATCAAAGGAAAATGAAATCCAGATGCTACTGAATTACAAGACAGTAGGCTACACACGGGACATTTACACTCATCGGCGGACCAACTAACTAGTATAACCAGTTGCACTCAGATTCTGCTCTATTTTTGATTGTAGGCTACTTTATATGATGCGTGTTTCTCCATTCTGATTTTAATGCATTTTATTTACAAAATCATATATTTTTATGATACATCCAAACCCTGTTTTGCACCGGAATTTCTCATCGATATATCAAATTTGATCGTTTCTATATAGTCTATCTACAAGACCACGTCAGTATAAATAACATTCACAGCTCTATTTGGATACATAGGGCCTATCGAATTGCGCAACAAGCAGTTAGCCTACATGAACGTAGAGCGTAGAAGTTTAAGCCCACTGTATCAATTTAGTGACAAAACTTTCCTGTCTTTAAATCATATCATTATATTTACATTTCACTGATCGACAGACAAACTAGTTCCAGATTTAATTGTGATTGACACACAAGCTCACCAATAACGAAACAGAAATGGTTTCACGCGTTCCGCCCACGACGCCACTATCAGCCAATGAGATTATCCTCACGCGCAAAGTGGGCAGGGCATGTGGTATCGGTCTGAAAGGTAACAGGTTGTCGTTAGCAAATGTTTTCCCTTGGGTTTATTAGTTAGAGCTGTCACATTTAAAGAGACCTTCTTTACTTTTACGCTATTAGTTCTCATGTAGGAGAACCACAGGAGGAAACAGAGGAACATTCAGCAGAGTGAAATATAAACTTTGCCTTAACATCAGGTACGTTAAATGTTAATTTTGTCTCGCTAAACCTGTTAGCCTGTGACTAGAAATTGATTCTAAGTTGTTTGTCGAGCAGATGCTCCAACTCAGGCTCGAGCTCTACTTTCTTCCACTGGGAGTGACACTTGTTTCGCTCGCTTACTGAGGTATAGCCTAGTAATATTTTGTGTTTTTCTTAAGTGGTCTTCTCTTCTCTGAAGATGGATTAAAGTCTGCCCGAAGGATTATTGTCTAGCCCGCGTAATGAGAGTATTTTTCATTAGTTTTCGCTGAAAATGAGCGCTTCGCCCCGAGAGATTTCGTAACCCATTGAGTTTCGCACATAGCATAGCGCAGGTGCATCGCCAGGTGAACACCTGCGCTTCTCGCTTTGGGGAAAAAAACCTAATGAAAGAACAGCTTGACGTGGCAAACAATCCCGCTTTAACAGTGTTGTGATTGTTTACCTCCTCAACCACAGCCCCGAAAGTCCGCTAAACATTTAAAGTCTGGTTTGAATAGCTCAATTTTCATTCAAATGAAGAACGAGTTTGTGTCAAACATGCCGTGAGCGGTCAGGTTACTGTGTCAGGTATGCTGTCAAACGTGTGGTTATGTTTAAAGGGGCTATTAAATGAAACAACAACCAACTTTTAAGAAAATTAAAGTGTTATATTTGATAGCCTAGCTCGTTAGGTAGCTCCGTGGTCATGTTATCCAGACGTCAGGATCTTTAGAGATTTGAAGCCGGTGACTCAGTGCAGAAGAATTTTGTTGGCCTGGGTTGAACAGTGGCACTTAAACTCTGCAATATTACTCATTCTCAATCATTCAAATAAATGCTTCACGACCTGTTTTTGTTTTATGTACCTCCATTGGTAAGGCTCAATATGAAATGTGTCTTATTTTGATCTAATGTTGGATATAATTCAGTATAATCATTGATATTATTAAAGTGGTCATTATTACAGTGATTTAAGGTGAAATGAGTATTCATTTTCTCTTTGTTATGTAGGCTATCTTATGGACTATTTTCACAGACTGTGACAAGTTTCCACTATTATTAACTTTTGAAAATCTAGCAAAGGTTTTTATAGTTTCATTTTTAAAAAGTGTAATGTACATTTATAACACTGTTTTGTGTTCACTTACTTTGGCATTAAATTGCACAAAGAAATTAATATAAAACAATACAAACTAGGCAACGCTGCTGCATGAATGTTTCTAAGAATGTTACAGTAGCTGAGGGCAAATTTGACATCTTTCTCACATTTGATGAACGTAATACATTTCTGAGATTTTTTTCCCTCTTTTTGAAAGTATTGGAAATGCTAAAGTGGATTTTTTTTCTTTTGTTATTTGAGCAAATGGGAATAAAAAAAAAAAAATTGTTATAGTTTCTGTTCACCACTGTAAACATGTACCCAACTATGACAACTTCCGCTTCCGAGAACCTTGAAAATGTAAGAAGTGTCTATTTTGAAGAGTACATTTTTGTTTTCATCATCTTTCTTTTTTTTGTTTGTCATATTTTGTAGTGAATTTGATCTTTAAAACATTCTGAAATGACAGTTTTCTCTGTAGTGACATACTGAACTGCTCCAATCATTGTAATGATTGGCAAAAAAAGCAAAAAAAGAAATTCTTTTCACCACTGTAAAAGTTTACCCAACTATGACAACTTCCACGTCTGAGAACCTTGAAAATGTAAGAAGTGTCTATTAAAGGGATAGTTCACCCAAAAATTTAAATTCTGTCATTAATTACTCACCCTCATGTCGTTCCAAACCCGTAAGACCTCTGTTCATCTTCGGAACACAAATTAAGATATTTTTGATGCATCCCGTGAGCTCTCTGACCCTCCCATATATAGACAGCAAGTGTCCTTACACGATCAAGGTCCAGAGACGTAGCAAGGAGATCGGTAAAATAATCCATGTGACATCAGGGGTTCAACCATAATTTTATGAAGCTACAAGAAAACTTTGTACGCAAAAAAAAAAAAAGCATCAAAAATATCTATGTAGTAATTAATGATAGAATTTTCATTTTTGGGTGAACCATCCCTTTAAGAGTACATTTGTGTTTTCATCATCTTTCTTTTTCTTTTCTTTTTTTTTTTTGGATGTCATATTTTTTTGTGAATTTCATCTCTAAAACGTTGTGAAATTACAGATTTCTCTCTAGAGACATATACTGGACTTATCCTATCATTGTAATGATTTTAAACCCC
>NW_015505190.1:361228-367855 GCF_001515645.1 Sinocyclocheilus grahami | reverse complement strand
TGAGGGTGAGTAATTAATGATAGAATTTTCATTTTTGGGTGAACCATCCCTTTAAGAGTACATTTGTGTTTTCATCATCTTTCTTTTTCTTTTCTTTTTTCGTAAGAAGTGTCTATTAAAGGGATAGTTCACCCAAAAATTTAAATTCTGTCATTAATTACTCACCCTCATGTCGTTCCAAACCCGTAAGACCTCTGTTCATCTTCGGAACACAAATTAAGATATTTTTGATGCATCCCGTGAGCTCTCTGACCCTCCCATATATAGACAGCAAGTGTCCTTACACGATCAAGGTCCAGAGACGTAGCAAGGAGATCGGTAAAATAATCCATGTGACATCAGGGGTTCAACCATAATTTTATGAAGCTACAAGAAAACTTTGTACGCAAAAAAAAAAGCATCAAAAATATCTAAATTTTTTTCCCGAAGATGAACAGGTGTCTTACGGGTTTGGAACAACATGAGGGTGAGTAATTAATGATAGAATTTTCATTTTTGGGTGAACCATCCCTTTAAGAGTACATTTGTGTTTTCATCATCTTTCTTTTTCTTTTCTTTTTTCTTTTTGGATGTCATATTTTTTTGTGAATTTCATCTCTAAAACGTTGTGAAATTACAGATTTCTCTCTAGAGACATATACTGGACTTATCCTATCATTGTAATGATTTTAAACCCCACCCACTCTAACTAAAATTGACTGCCACCTCGAATTCAGATCTGCCTCAATCCAATCAGCTGATGAATTGAACCAAGCCTGCCCTACTTTTTTTTTTTCCTTTTCAATATTCCGTTTCACTCAAATGCACGTCACATACAGATGAAAAGATCTGTCACTGCTTTCATTGCCATTTCATTGCATTTGCAACCATGAAAAACAGTTCAGTGGGTGAAAAATTTGCTAAGTAGCTTTTCCCTAATGATACACATGAGCTTTTGATTTGAACAATTCTGGTTAGAATTATGGAGTAATTTTATTTTTATTTATTTGTTTTTTACTCCTATTTTTAATATAATTTTGGTGAAATTATATATATATATATATATATATATATCTTTCTAGTAATATGTATGCCGGACTCTTAAACCCTGGTACTTTAAATGGAAAAACAATCAGTTCCGTGGGTGAAAAACCTACTCACCATAAGTAGCTTCCCCCTAATGACACACATGAGCTTTTTATTTTCATATGTTTTAATGATTCTGGCTGCAAATATGGAGGAATTTCCCAGAGAAATACCTAATAGCCCATTTATTAATATGAAATCCAATAAAGTAGTAATTTATGTTTTATAGGTTTTAAGCAAAATCTTTCCAACTACCCCCTTGAACCCTCTAAATTATACTCAGCGGTGCACATATCCTGGTTGGGAGTCTTTGGAATTAATTAAAAGTTTACTTTTCATTTGAATCATTGTTTGCGCATATTAGATCATAAAACCGAAATGTATTGTTCTTGCATCTCCCATATCACACTGGCATCTTGGTTATTGACCTATGCCTACTTTGTTCTGAGCCATAGACAAACATAATTTATTACATGTATATGAGATGTTAATCCTCTAGTGTGATTCACAGCTGAGAGTCATCTCTTGCTTCAGTTTTTCCAAGCTGAAGTTTTTTTCAGTTTTTCCAACACATCACGTGCGGGTATTAGATAAGATTTCTCTGTATATTGTGTGGGTTTCTGGAAATACGATTTGTGTTTGGCAACAATGAAGCCTGTTTTAGTCATGCTGGTGAGATCCATTAGACACACAGAAGAAGAAATTCTTGTTTGTCTATGATTGAAACAAGAAGAGCGACTGAAGTTCAGGAAGGGAGGGGGGCAAGAAAGGAAAGAGAAGATTGTGAGGAAGTTTGGCAGGAGACAAAGAATGTAAAGGGGAGTCCAACACTAATGGAGGGATACCGAGAAAGCTTAGGCTACATTTTCTCAGATGCTTTCTCACAGCAACTTGAGTGCTTAATTTGTAGAGTAATCTAGATGAACTCTATATCTCACCTCTGTCAGGTAAATCACCCCAGAGCGAATATCAGTGATTGGTTTATCCTTCTTAAATTAATGGAAACTATCAGAGATTCAGGTTGTTTCCCATCAGACTGCATGTCATACTTGTAATATACACCGCCGGTTGATTTCATAAGTGTTACTGAAGTATGCTGAGAGGTTGTTGTTGAAAACCTAAAGGACTCTGGGAATGCTAAGCATGCTTGTTCTCTACCTCCCATGTTAAGTGAATTCTGACCTGAAAAACGTTGACTGAAGTCATATTTTATGTTAATATGAAGTCTGATGCAATGCATATCTGAGCAAAATTAAACACGCTCTGATGCACTGATTGTAGTCGCGTTGATTTGGTTTGTAATAGTCAGCGGAGACAATACAAACTATACTGACTGCACAGACGTCTCCTGAATCCTACTGCCTCAGTTCCCTGCTAATTCTATTAATGTTCCACATCTGAGAGCTCGGCAGTCCCGATTCAATTTAAGATCGGAGAATTCAGTTTGATGGGAGAACAGGAGGTTGCAGACTCTGAGCTGTGGACAGGTGTCCCTGGAGGGTCTGGTCTGGTGTGAGGATGTTTCGTTTTTTTTTAGAAACGTGGTTCATTAAGACTTGCTAATTGGACTGTTTGTTGTTGCATTATCTCCCTGAGCAGGTGAAATGAAACGTGGAAAGTACAGTATGTGTCTGTCCTAATGTGTAAGTGTATAATATTCTGTTATTTTGACACATTTCGATGAATGGGCTAAATTTTGGCTGTGAGTGAAGTAAGACGGTCAAGCATAGTCTAGATTTGAGTAATCTATAACTATATTTTTTGGATTGTGATAAATACTTAATTGAGGCATTGCATTGCAGCAGACATAAAATATAGAATAGGGCAAAATAATTAAATAAATAAAAATACAGTGAGAGGAACGAAATGAGAAACATTGCTTCATTCAAAGTTATTAACTGGGGTTAAATCTAGTGTTAAAAGTATTTAAGATGGGCAGAAGTCATCATAAAATCATCATAAGAGAAAATGATATAGCAGATAACAGTGCTTTATTTTGAAGAGAGAAAAAGCAGTGGGTTGATTCATATTGTTTTGCCCTTGAAGCACAAATACTTGCTCCTAGAGTGGTTGAAATCAAGTGTGTTTGTTCGGGATAAGTAAACCCCTGCATACCACAGGCTATTGCCTATGAAGAGAACAGTGACATCTCTGATTTGGATCAGTGTATGTGAGCAGGAGAGAGCGAGTGTGATAGAGAAGCCAGTGTTCTCAGCGTAGCTGCTCTTGTTTTCTGCCCCGTCCTAATGTGTAAGTGTATAATATTCTGTTATTTTGACACATTTCAATGAATGGGCTAAATTTTGGCTGTGAGTGAAGTAAGACGGTCAAGCATAGTCTAGATTTGAGTAATATATAACTATATTTTTTGGATTGTGATAAATACTTCATTGAGGCATTGCATTGCAGCAGACATAAAATATAGAATAGGGCAAAATAATTAAATAAATAAAAATACAGTGAGAGGAACGAAATGAGAAACATTGCTTCATTCGAAGTTATTAACTGGGGTTAAATCTAGTGTTAAAAGCATTTAAGATGGGCAGAAGTCATCATAAAATCATCATAAGAGAAAATGATATAGCAGATAACAGTGCTTTATTTTGAAGAGAGAAAAAGCAGTGGGTTGATTCATATTGTTTTGCCCTTGAAGCACAAATACTTGCTCCTAGAGTGGTTGAAATCAAGTGTGTTTGTTCGGGATAAGTAAACCCCTGCATACCACAGGCTATTGCCTATGAAGAGAACAGTGACATCTCTGATTTGGATCAGTGTATGTGAGCAGGAGAGAGTGAGTGTGATAGAGAAGCCAGTGTTCTCAGCGTAGCTGCTCTTGTTTTCTGCCCTACTTCACTGTAATAATGGGAAGAGGGTCCTCATCCCACTCACAGGCTCCCTCCATTCAGCCTATCAGATAATGCAGTGCTGAGAGGCTAAATGGTGCCTCTGTTTGTCTGGCCACTGACACAGAGGAAATGGATCGCCATAGATCGTGACTGAATTTTGGCTGTTTGTTTGACCAGATCAGTTATTATAGAATAAATAATCTGACAGTCATCATGTGGAAAATCAAAAGTGAGGAGAGTTAAAGGGATAGTGCACCCAAAAATGAGAATTCTGTCATCAATTACTCACCCTCATGTCGTTTCGGACCCGTAAGACCTTTGTTCATCTTCAGAATGCAACTTAAGATATTTTTTGAAAAATGCTGTTTGTTATTTGTGTGAGTGAAGCCGAGCTAAAAAAAAAAAAAAAGCACAATTGATTTGTTGATTGCCAGATTTTATTCCTGATTTGAAATATGTAACTGGAATGTTACCTTGACCAACAGTTCAGGAGATTTTGGTCTTTTCCTCTTTGAGTAGATTGAAGCATAACTGGAAATAACTGCCTAGACCGGGCTTGCCTCAAAGGAACTTTGATCAAAGTGCCAGCATTACTGTTTGGTTCAAAATGCAATATCTTTAAATTATGGTGAAAAATGAAAGATACTATGAGATTTGTTGCCGTTGTTATTTGTGTGAGTGAAGCCGAGCTAAAAAAAAAAAAAAAAGCACAATTGATTTGTTGATTGCCAGATTTTATTCCTGATTTGAAATATGTAACTGGAATGTTACCTTGACCAACAGTTCAGGAGATTTTGGTCTTTTCCTCTTTGAGTAGATTGAAGCATAACTGGAAATAACTGCCTAGACCGGGCTTGCCTCAAAGGAACTTTGATCAAAGTGCCAGCATTACTGTTTGGTTCAAAATGCAATATCTTTAAATTATGGTGAAAAATGAAAGATACTATGAGATTTGTTGCCGTATTACAACTGACTGCTGCACAAATTGTTTACAGCATTTGTCTAGGCCCTCAGGATAAATGTTCATCATATTCAACATAACGATGCCCCCCTGCTATCAATAAAGAAGCACGTCCAGGTTTATAGTTCTTTTATGATGTCCAAAGTCTGTTGTCTAGGACCAAAACTCCACCTGTCTGGAATTTAATCGTGGTCACTGTAAAAGTACATAAATACTGCTGCAGTTACAATAAACACAGATGAAGAATGATTCTGAGAGGTGAAAATGATCAGTGAAGTGCTGCTTCTGCTTTCTCACTACACCTGTATAGCCATCCACCTGTCTGTCCGTCTTTCTTCAGTCTTCTTTTAGTCATTGACATGGACACGTCAGCCGTCTCAGACAGCTTTCTGGTGACAAAACACATAATAGGCCCATTCATTGTATTCACATTGCAGTACTAGTCGTGAAGGCTCCTTTATATGTCACACAGTAAATATGTTTCTTAACACTCTCTTACTCATCTCAGGCTGAATGTTTGTTTTAACCAGACATTTGGTCACTTTAACAAAATCTGTAGGTTTATTGTGAACAGGAGTTGCTCAGTGCTCTTCCCATGATTCAGTCATGGGAGCGAACGTTCCCGTCTGGTTTATCATGCATTTTATTACACTGGATTCTTCATCACTTGTGTAATAGAAGCAGTACTGATTAGACTTAATGTGTTTGTAGTTGCAGAGCTGTTTTTTACTGAAGAGGACGACTAATGTGAGAGTGACAGACAGAAAGAGAAATGGTAAAGATGTACCAATATCTGAGAATGCACTTTGTTCCTCTGTCACACCCTTCATGCTTTAATCTGTTCCTTATTGAGATACAAATTCCATCACACCAGACACACCTTCATTTTTCTACTCCATTACATCACGAGTAATGCTGGAGCTTTCCTGGGTATTGTTGAGAATTTTTCTTAATGAAAAGGTGATGTTTAGGATGGAAAGTCAATGGAATCCATGAAAAACAAACGTGTGTGTGTGAAAGGAGTGAAATTATTTCCTTATAAAATAAATTCTTTGTAAAGCCAAACACTCAGAAACAATGGGCTTTGATCAAGATAGGAAGATCTGGAAGAAAGACCATCTGCTCTTCAGTCCATTCACCCATCCTTCCCCCCTGGACACATGGTCCAGGTCACTAAAAGTTTACAGAGAAATGCCAAGAACTCAAGTTGCTATGCTCACATAAAACATTTACTATATCTTCAGGATTCATGATCGTAAACTTTTCATGTTTGGTGTCATTTTAAAGGTCTTTGTGCGATTGGTAAATTGGTTTCAATTTCACAGTAGTCATTTATATTATGAGAAAGATTCAAAACCTTTGTAGAATTATGTTCTGCTGAGAAGGGGGTGTGTCCCCCTTTAGGCCTGTGGGAATGTTTATCTAGCTCCAGCCACGTGCAACCCTGGAGCACGGGAACCTAATAGACCAAAAGGTCTTTTATGTTTTTACAACTGATTTAAAGATTTCTTTGTTTTTGTTCTGGTAGTATTTAAGGGAATGTTGCAAATCAGTCTTTGGGATTCTGTAGTCAGAAAAACCCCCCATGCAGTGTGTGAGAGTCTCTGGAGCTCTGCACCTGTGTGTCTCTCTGCTGTCAGGTACGATTCAAAAATGTAATTGTGTTAAACACATTGTGCCCATAGAGCACACTGTATAGTTGTTTGTGCTACTACATGTGCACATAGGCTAGTTGAGTTTATTCTTTAAAAACAC
>NW_015505190.1:357828-360404 GCF_001515645.1 Sinocyclocheilus grahami | reverse complement strand
GAGTGAGCAGTAGGCAACCGACAAAATGGTATTAGCTAACTTATTACACCCTCTGACTAACATCAGACTGGCTAGTTTGCATCCGTGAGTTTACCGCAAACCCGGGGTGCATATCTCTGAGCGGCATTGGGTCCCTGATGAACGAATAATTGACAGTATGGGATTTACAGAATACTCAAATATCTAAATTAATAAACAATCGATATATGTGATCAGCTTTTGATTAGAAATATTAATAATTTAATGATCACGTGAAATTGGAGTCAGATTGAAAACGAAGCTAGACAAAATTTAAACTAAGTTCTGATAAATTCAGAAGCGCAAGTAAAAGACCGAATACGCATTAAACCTTCAACCAGGCCGCTGGATTCCGCTTTTTGGGCTGGCCGGTGGGTCCTTACATGTGTGTCTGTTCAGGTTAATGAATAATGAAGACCGTTGGGTCTTCTGTGCCAGGAGTCAGAGGTAACGGGCAGCATGGAGTAGTGTGTGTAATTCAGTCCTGCCTCGTTCGACTGTCTGTGTGTCTGTGTCTGTCTGTATCTCAATAGAGCACAACAGTAGGGTTCTGCTTGTAAAAATCCCATTCAAATTCTCCTTTAGAGAGTAACGTAGGCTAGACACATTTCAACACAGACCAGCATTGTCTACAAGAATGTTGAAGTCAATATGAAATCAAACCTATTTACTTTATTAATAATTCATGTTCCTGATCTTATCATGAAGGATTCGCAAGTGTACATTATAACAAAGAAATAAATGTGTCTTTATAATCTTTTATTAATATGTAATAACTTGCTCCACCTCTAAAATGGCTGTTCCTGTTCGTGGCTTCATTCTGGAGTGTAACACCTGAATTTTAATCTGTCAGATTATGACAAATTATATTAAAAATATAAAAGTTTAAAAAAAACTTATTTTAGTTCAGTAAAAAGTCATTTGTATACAAACCAAAGATTTTTCTAGCATTTAAGCGCAATTATTTAGGCCAGAAGGATTTAAGATAGGGATGCACGATATTATCGGACTGATATCGGAATCGGCAGATAATGGCTTTAAATGTAAATATCCGATATGAAAAATTATGCAGATATGTCTTGCAGAGAAGAGGAATATGTTACCTCACATGTACTCAGGGTGTGCTAGCAATTAGATCAAGTCAGCAGTGGCTCATTCTTGAAGCAAAGTTTTGTCTGAATGATGACTAGATTCACTGTTTGGATCGCTGCATTTAATCTGTGAAAGCACGTACAGAATGACTTGTTCGGTGTATGATAGAGTAAACAGTAATAGCACATACAGTGGCAGCAGCGGCAGCCTCCCCCAGGTCCTAATGCCCATTCGGTAAGTAGTTTTAATTCCGTAGGGGGGTGATGTTGGCCTACTTCTAATCAAATTAAAAGTAAAATAGCCTGCACAAATAACATTTAGACTGTGTTTCTGATTAAAAAAAGCAGTAATTGATGTCATAAAATAATGAGTATGTTTTGATTTAAAGGTCAGAAACTAGCCTATAGCTTACATGAAAAAAAAAATCACAAACATGACACTTGTAAATTGAATAATTTTATATATACTGATTTATTCATTAAAATCATAAGCTCTAAAATATTTTCAGAATTTTTACAACTCCTTTTGCTTTTATTTATAGTTATTTTCAAAGCTTCAATGTACTGTCAAAAACCTTTATTATTGTTTATTTAACTATAGCAAATAAGTTCTTGTTAAAAAGTAACCAAAATTAAAAATATTTTTCTTATAATTTCTGCACAGGAGAGACTTGGTGTTGTTTCCAAACAAAAGGAAATATATCGGTATCGATATCGGCCAAAACAAGTTGAAAAATATCGGCATATCGGATATCAGCAGAAATCCAATATCGTGCATCCCTAATTTAAGATCATGAAAAACTCAATAAATCAAAGCTTGTTTAATTGCCAAATAAGTCAAGTAGGACACTGCCCCCAAATCTGGCACAATATCTAACAATACCAAAAGGGAATTCACCATTGTGTCTTGTTGAAGTAAAGTGCTTTTTTGGAGAAGAGGAGAGCAGTGTCCGTAGAGGGGGAAGTGACTTCAGATCAGGTTGTGCAGTGGAGTGTTATCTGAAGGACATCATATTGCTTCTGTTAGGGCCAGTATGAAGGAAAAGACATTCAGGGCTGTGACAGAAAAAAAAATACTTTTTCATTTCTTTGTGCTGTTGTGATTCACCTCTGAGCTGGTTGCTTTGGTTGAAGGGTTGGAGCTTTTTATTGAAGAATTTTCTGAAACTGAAGGAGAAAAAATAGTTCTGGAACCCATAAGGAGTATTTGATCTGTTTGAGGTCACTAGATGCTTTGAGCTGTTGAAAAAAATATATATATTTTGACATATTCTTTGTTTGTCTCTCTTTATCTCCCCTCTAGGATGACTGCTCCTGTCTCAGGTAGGAAGACCCCCGTGGACTATGGCGTACAGATTCGCTTTATAAATGACCTGCAGGACACCGGAGGGGGAGTGAGTGGGCAGCCTCGGAAAGAGGCACCCAAAAAGCTGCCATCTCGCTATGGAGTGGCAGTGAGGGTGCAGG
>NW_015505190.1:355554-357528 GCF_001515645.1 Sinocyclocheilus grahami | reverse complement strand
AAAAAAGCAGTAATTGATGTCATAAAATAATGAGTATGTTTTGATTTAAAGGTCAGAAACTAGCCTATAGCTTACATGAAAAAAAAAATCACAAACATGACACTTGTAAATTGAATAATTTTATATATACTGATTTATTCATTAAAATCATAAGCTCTAAAATATTTTCAGAATTTTTACAACTCCTTTTGCTTTTATTTATAGTTATTTTCAAAGCTTCAATGTACTGTCAAAAACCTTTATTATTGTTTATTTAACTATAGCAAATAAGTTCTTGTTAAAAAGTAACCAAAATTAAAAATATTTTTCTTATAATTTCTGCACAGGAGAGACTTTGTGTTGTTTCCAAACAAAAGGAAATATATCGGTATCGATATCGGCCAAAACAAGTTGAAAAATATCGGCATATCGGATATCAGCAGAAATCCAATATCGTGCATCCCTAATTTAAGATCATGAAAAACTCAATAAATAAAAGCTTGTTTAATTGTCAAATAAGTCAAGTAGGACACTGCCCCCAAATCTGGCACAATATCTAACAATAACAAAAGGGAATTCACCATTGTGTCTTGTTGAAGTAAAGTGCTTTTTTGGAGAAGAGGAGAGCAGTGTCCGTAGAGGGGGAAGTGACTTCAGATCAGGTTGTGCAGTGGAGTGTTATCTGAAGGACATCATATTGCTTCTGTTAGGGCCAGTATGAAGGAAAAGACATTCAGGGCTGTGACAGAAAAAAAAATACTTTTTCATTTCTTTGTGCTGTTGTGATTCACCTCTGAGCTGGTTGCTTTGGTTGAAGGGTTGGAGCTTTTTATTGAAGAATTTTCTGAAACTGAAGGAGAAAAAATAGTTCTGGAACCCATAAGGAGTATTTGATCTGTTTGAGGTCACTAGATGCTTTGAGCTGTTGAAAAAAATATATATATTTTGACATATTCTTTGTTTGTCTCTCTTTATCTCCCCTCTAGGATGACTGCTCCTGTCTCAGGTAGGAAGACCCCCGTGGACTATGGCGTACAGATTCGCTTTATAAATGACCTGCAGGACACCGGAGGGGGAGTGAGTGGGCAGCCTCGGAAAGAGCCATCAAAAAAGCCTCCAAAAAAGCCACCGTCTCGCTATGGAGTGGCAGTGAGGGTGCAGGGCATTGGTGGGCAGCCCTATGTTGTACTGAAAGAGGGAGAAAAAGGAGATTCTTATGGAGTACAGCTGAGAACCCAACCACCTGCTTACAGCAGCCTGCCTAGGTATGCTCCAAATAATTTTTTTAAAGAAAAATATATATATATTTTTGTAGTGCTCTTAAACAATTAATCGCGATTAATCACATCCAAAATAAAAGTTTTGTTTACATAATATATGTGTGTGTACTGTGTATATTTATTATGTATATATAAATACACACACATGCATGTATATATTTAAGAAAAATGTGCTACGTTTATATATTAAATATATTTATATATGATATAATTTACAGTCATGGCCAAAAATATCGGCACCCTTGGTAAATATGATCAAAGAAGGCTGTGAAAATTAATCTGCATTGTTAATCCTTTTGATCATTTATTAAAAAAATTCACAAAAATCTAACCTTTCATTGGATAATAAGAATTTAAAATGGGGGGAAATATCATTATGAAATAAATGTTTTTCTCTAATACACATTGGCCACAATTAACGACACCCTTTTATTCAATACTTTTTGAAACCTCCATTTGCCAGTTTAACAGCTCTAAATTTTCTCCTATAATGCCTGATGAGAACACCTGCCAAGAGATCAGAGACCATTCCTTCATCCAGAATCACTCCAGACCCTTCAGATTCCCAGCTCCATGTTGGTGCTTCTTCTCTTCAGTTCACCACACTCATTTTCTATAGGGTTCAGCTCAGAGGACTGGAATGGCCATAGCAGAAGCTTGGTTTTGTGCTCAGTGACCTATTTTTGTGTTGTTTTTGAGGTTTGTGTTTGAATTA
>NW_015505190.1:309547-355437 GCF_001515645.1 Sinocyclocheilus grahami | reverse complement strand
AGTTTCATCTGACCATAGGAGCCAGTCCCATTTGAAGTTCCAGTCATGTCTGATAACTGAACATGCTGGAGTTTGTTTTTGGATGAGCTAGGAGAATTTTTCTTGAAACCCTCCCAAACAACGTGGTGATGTAGGTGCTGTTTGACATTTTTTTAAAGGTTTTCTGACCCCGAGACTCAACTATTTTCTGCAATTCTCCAGCTGTGGTCCTTGGAGAGTCTTTAGCCACTCAACCTCTCCTTCTCACCGTGCTTTAGGATGATATAAACACACGTCCTCTTCCAGGCAGTTTCGTAACATTTTCTGTTGATTGGAAATTCTTAATTATTGCCCTGATGGTGGAAATGGGAATTTTCACTGCTCTAGCTCTTTTCTTAAAGCCACTTCACTAATTTGTGAAGCTCAATTATCTTTTGCTGCACATCAGAAATATATTCTTTGGTTTTTCTCATTGTGATGGATGATTAAGGGAATTTGGGCTTTGTTTTCCCTCCTATTTATATTTATGTGAAACAGGAAGCCATGGCTGGATAATTTCATGTTCATAATCACCCTGGAGTGCTCAAAATTGTGAATATGAATGGGAATATACTTCAGAGATATTTTACTCATAAGAATTTCTAGGGGTGCCAATAATTGTGTCCAATGTGTATTTGAGAAAAACATTTATTTCATAATGATATTTCCCCCCATTTGAAATTCTTATTATCCAATGAAAGGTTCGATTTTTGTGAATTTTTTTAATAAAAGATCAAAAGGATTAAACAATGCAGATTAATTTTCACAGCCTTCTTTGATCATATTTACCAAGGGTGCCGATATTTTTGGCCATGACTGTATATGAATATAAATATATACATGTAAATATTTTCAAAATATATGCTGTATGTGTGTGTCTTTATATACATAATAAATATACACAGTTCACACACATATTATGTAAACAAAAACGTTTATTTTGGATGCGATTAATCGCGATTAATCATTTGACAGCTGCACTATTTTTTTTATTATCTTAAAACCACCTTATCTAAATATCTGTGCTTTAAATAAATGTTACAAATATTTCTTGCCTATATATGCGTATCTTTACTAAAATTCTTTTAGAATAATTTTCTTCATGAATTTAAGACACTTAATAAATAGTATTATTATTAAGCAAATTAATTTAGTGCCTTAATGGGTTAATAGTAAAAAATATGTAATCATTTACTCACCTTCATGTCATTCCAAACCTATATGCATTTCTTTCTTCTACTGAAAACAAAAATAAAATATTTTGAAGAATGTTGGGAACCAAAATTGTTTAGTTGGCAACATTCTCCTTCTAGAAAATATCTTCTTTTGTGTTCCACAGAAGAAAGTAAGTCTTATCATTTTAAAACAGTGGTGTCAAACAGGGGTGTCTTGTAAAGACATATGTAGGCAAAATCAATTTTTTTGTATTTAAGCACATTTAAGTCATTTAGATCTAAAATCTAGAAATTAGCGATTGGTTGCAGAAAAGTAACCAATTAATTACACATTTTTCTGTAATTAATTGTGATTTGATTGCATATTAATATAATATATTTATATTGTCATAATTTCACATTGAATTTCCAAATTAATGTAGAAATAATAAAAGTATCGTATATATTTTTTAATGTGTTTAATGGCATCTTTTTACCAAGTAGCCTGTTATTAATGAACGCCAGTATCATTAATACCAATATTGCTACCGATGTCTCTATTAAATGCATTTTCCTCACTTTTTGCCATTAATTATAGCCATTCAACATTTACAGTATAACTGAAAGCCATTCATTTTAACATTTAAAAATAATGAACTTAAAATCTTCATAAACTATAAATTGTATATGCAAAAACTATAAATTGAGTATAGATTAATCTTTATTTAAGCTAGAAAAGAATGTTTAATCTGTATCTTTGATTTTTGTAATTCTCTTATTGTGTCTGTTTGTTTGTTAGGAGGAGAGAGGATGGGGTAATCCAGGGGCCGTATTTCTCGTCTGGAGAGAACACCCCCCTGCGTCGGGCTCAATCTCATGGCTCCCTGTTGGATAGAGAAGACGGCAGCGAAGACTTCACAGATCAACTCCGACGTCCGCTTGGAGATGGACGCTCTGGTAGCTACGGAAACCTGGATGGAGGTATTGGTATGGGAGCAGACAGGGAGCTGCCCAGAGAAAGGATGGAGAGAAATCAGTGGGGTGGATCCTACCAGACAGGGCTGAATGGCACTTTAGGAAGAGGGAGAGCTGGAGGCAGTCATTACACCTCATCAGAATCAGTTGAAATATCTCCATACAACCAGCACACTCACAGCCAATCAGCTCCCAACTCCATCCGTCAGACGCCTGCCCACAGACTGCACAGCTCTGCAGCACAGGCGGGTAACACTGGGACCAACACCAAGGGGCGCTATCCCATCCCAAATGCAGACAACAGACCCACCTCAACCTCACCGTTACCCGCTCCATCTCTCATCCTAAACACATACTCTTCACCGCAGTCTTCCTCACCTGCTTCTGCCTACAGCAGCCTGGGCCGCGGCTCAAGTTCTGTCGCCAAGGTCACGGCTGTCTCTTCATCTGCTTCAGTTGATGGACATGTGAGTGATGGGTTAAATAAAGAGGTTTGCAGTATTAAAAGTATGCACTACTCTTAGTGTTTAACATTAATTTAGAAATTAATAGCAAGTATTGAACCTGTGGGAAACAAATCATTTCTCTTCTTTTTGACCTCCATACCATGTATTCTTTACAGTCTCTTAAATGCAGGTTTGTTTTCATAGAAATATTGTCTAGGGCAATTTTCTCAGTTTCTAGATAGTTTTGCATTCACATAAAATGTCCTTAGCTTTGCCTCATCTATCATGTGTTCACTGGCTTTGTTTACATGCAACCAGATAAACATTAGAAGAAAGACTGATTGATTGCTTGAACACCACAATCTATCATCATCTAATCAATCTAGGTCTTATGAATGTTTATTTTTGTCTTTCATCTTTCAAACTGGTCAGTGGAGTAAACTGAATATTTACTAAATATTTGCTAAAAAAGCTTTTCTGAAAGACATGTCAGCTTTCTTTTGAGTTGTGTTATTAAGGCAAAAACTACCATCATGCTTGTGGTAGCTCCGGTAACGTTATGTTTTTGGTGACTTTCTCAGCTCTTGAATGCGGCAACTGGGCACTATGTGCTTAAGTTTTGTTCTGAATACCTGTAGTGTACATGTAAATGAACATGCGAATCAGATTGCAAAGTTGATAACTTTCAGAATCTGAAATCGGATTGGAATTATTCCAACTGATGAAAATTAATGCATGCAAACATCCCTTCTGAGGCTTTGTTTTAAAATCTAGTGAATTGCTTTATGCTTTACATACAGTAGGCCGCTGTCTTAAAAGGCAGCATCCTAAATTATGCTGAACATCATTACTGTCTTATTTAGACTGCGTTCCTCTGATGAACATGTTGAGGCTCAACTCCCAGTTGATTCCAATAGATTTTGGTGTTAGCAAATCAACATTATGTTTCTCTAAGAATAAAACTACATAATAAACAAATGTTGTGTAAAATAGTATTTTTTTAAACTAATTAACTTATTTTTAGGTAAATAAAAAACTATTTTTTTTATAAATTAAACTAAATTATGTAATACATGTAAATATTTTCAAAATATATACAGTATGTGTGTCTTATATATACATAATAAATATACATAGTACACACAGATTAATCATTTGACAGCACTAATTTAAATACTTTTTCAATTTATTTCTTTTTGAAAGAAATATATTTTTAAGTGACACTTCTCAACTTATTCTCATTTACTTGGGATTGCATTCTTTTCTTTGTGAAGGATACATGCCAATAAAGGGATCTGCTCTTTGGGACACCCTTTGCATTTGTACCATTTTGAACCTTTGCATTTGCATGTGCACCTCTGATGCTTTTAAAGGGATAGTTTACCCAAAAATGAAAATTCTGTCATTAATTACTTAACCCTCATGTCGTTCCAAACCCGTAAGACATTCGTTCATCTTCGGAACACAAATTAAGATATTTTTGATGAAATCCGAAAGCTTTCTGACCCTGCATAGAAACCAATGCAACTGACATGTTCAAGGACCAGAAGGGTTGTAAGGACATCGTTAAAATAGTCCATGTGGCATCAGTTGTTCAATCTTAATTTGCAGCTTGTTTGCAAGCAGAGGAATGCATAAGCATGCACCGTGTTACTGTCATAAACGTGTTTCGAAGTCTGACACATAAGAGCAGAAATTGTTGAATAAAGTCATTATTTTTGTTTTCTTTTGCACAAAAACTATATTCGTAGCTGCGTTAAATTACAGTTGAACCACTGATGTCACATGGACTATTTTAACAATGTCCTTACTACCTTTCTGGTTCTTGAACATGGTAGTTGCATTGCTGTCTAAATGCATCCCTTCAAAATGCTGTCAGAGTTTTGAAAGAGTGTAATTTGAGTAGGTTACAGTAAAGTTATTCATCAACCTGATACTCTATTCTCTCTGGCATTGAATGTCATTTAGCTTGTTGGTGTCAGCTGACAGAGTGCATACTTTTGTTACTTCTCAGATGTATCAATTGTAGCCCACTCTTCAGACTGTTTAAGAAATGTTACTTTGTTGTTTTGAACATTTTCTATATGGGTTGTGTTTGATGCTTAAAAAACTGTTATCTCCATTTAGGTAACTCCTGACCTTTTGATGGACCAGGGTCAAAGTTCAGGGTCAGAGTTCTCAACTGAAGATCAGATACAGCAGATAATCTACGATGGTCTACGTCAAGGGTAAACCATTGTTCTGATGCGTAACAGCAATATACAGTATACAGAGTAACAGTTAGTAACATTTTGTTTTTCCTAATTCTTCAGGAGTACAGAGGGAGATGGTGTCATTAAGCACAGAGTTCGAGTCATCTGTAATAAAATTCAAGGACTGAAGGTACAGTCTGTCACATTTCGAAGCATTGCTATTTCTTCATTTTAATTTTCGAACATAAAACAAATATCAACACCTGATCATGTAACAAAAAATGAAAGATTTCCACCAGAACGACACAACCAGTTCAGCTTTTCAGATGAACTGAAGCACAGTCGGTGACTGTACAAACAAAAAAGACACAATGTTCTGTTCAGGCTTTGATATTAAATGATTAATATTATGAAAAGTGTTTCAGGTGTACTAAATCAGAGACTGTTATTGTGTAATGTCCTGCCCTTCAGTTATAAGAGCCAGTAGGTGTTTTTAATAGAGATATTGCTTGTTTGTTTACTTTAAATGCACTTTTTAGTGTGCATTGAACTAAAGAATCAAAATATGTGATAGAATTGCTTATTTCATTTGCTGTTACTTTCAAGCTCTTATTAAGGCATAATCTTGACAGACCGTTTAGAATATTGCCATCATTCCTTATTCAAGTACATAAAAGATGTACTTGTATTATCTGCTTAGAAAATTGCTGCCTGGGGTGTTACCAAGATAGCCACAGAGTGATCTGACTTTGACTAAACCCAGCTGCAAATAAATCTGCCATTTTTAAAAAGCTGTTATAAACAAGTGTCCGCAGTGTGAGATGATTTACTCTAGTGATAAAATCCCCTGGTCTAGCTGTGGAGGTAGGCTCAGTTGGCACTGTATTTAGTGCGCAGACAGGCATTGCTAAAATGGGCATTACATTTGATGGCTTTTTAGGTGTTGGCATCTCTTGCTAAGCTATAATGAATTGGCAGCGGATCCCACCTCACTTACAACAGCTGAGCCCATTTTAGAGTGAAAGGAGGAATGAATGTTTACCTCCACCACACAAAAGCTCATTAATTATACAATACAAAAAAGATCCAGCATAGATCAATCTAAAGTAATAAAATGATATAAAATTATAAATGCTAATAAGTGACCATCAGAAATTCAAAATGTAAACAGACACTGAAAACAGATCCTGTAATGCCTTATATGCGACCCTGGACCACAAAACCAGACATAAGGGAACATTTCTTGAAATAGAGATTTATACATAATCTGAAAGCTGAATAAGCTTCCCATTGATATATGGTTTGTTAGGATAGGGCAATGTTTGGCCGAGATACAACTATTTGAAAATCAGGAATCTAAGGTTGCAAAAAAATAGAAATATTGAGAAAATCACCTTTAAAGTTGTCCAAATGAAGTCCTTAGCAATGCATATTACTAATCAAAAATTAAGTTTTAATATTTAAGGTAGGAACTTTACAAAATATCTGGATAAATCTCAATTTCGAGAAATTGACCTTTATGACTGGTTTTGTGGTCCAGGGTCACGTATTAGGTTTTTGACATTGATAATAATGATAAGAAATTATTTTTTTGTCACCAAATCAGCATGTTAAAATGATTTCTGAAGAAATATGTAAAACTGAAGTCTGGAGAAATGACTGATGAAAACAGGAATAAGGAATAAATACATTTTAAAATATATTAAAATAGAAAACAGTTATTTTAAAATGTGATAGTAATTCACAATATTACACTTTTAACTGTTTTTTAACCAAATAAATGCAGCTTTGGTGAGCATAAGAGACTTCTTTCAAAAACATTAAAAAACTTACTAACCACAAACGCTTGAACAGTAGTGTGTGTATGTGTAGTATTATTCTAATCATTCTTTGTCTTCAATGCTGAGCTTTTGAGAATAATTTAAAACTCTCATATGTGCTTCCTTGTTTGCTTTATAGGCAAGGACTGTATTGTTTCTTTCTGAGAGCAATTACTTAGTATAGTGATCTTTAGACAGGATTAAATCCTCAAACCTATTACTATATGTAATATTACTATATGTCTCAGCAGGGGTAGCAAACCACTAATTACTACTCTGTCTTCTAAATACTATCATAGAGGTGGACTTGGATTATAATGTTTTGAGCTAATTGGAGCATAATCTGGTAATGCCTTGTTTACCTGAAAAGCTGTTTGACGCACAGTTATATACAGCACAGCTCTTCTCATACATTTACCGCAATATGTTTTTATTTAGTACTGTCCTAATGAAGTTATAATTTGTATTGTTTGTTTTTGTTTTTTTAATATTTTATTTTAACTATCATTTAAAAGCAATCATTCAGCAATCAAAGTAATAATTGTAAGGTTATAATTTAGTACTGTCAATATAATTTACACAAACTTTCCTGTTAAAAATAAAATTACATACTTCTGGTTCAAGCCCCAAGCGTGCCCTGCATATTTGAGTTCTTCCCCACAGTGACTATCACAAATGACTGCAAGTAGTTGATGCTTGGGGCAACAAATGATAAAATGTTAAACGCAAATACAACTAAATAAGATTATGACCTTTCATTTTTAAATATTCTTAAACTTACGAGAAAAGGGGTATGTACAGTATACTTAAGAGCATGAATGAATGAATGATGCATTTATATAGTGCTTTATTGTGTATTGTTGTACACCCAAAGCGCTTAACAATCATGTGCACTTGGATGATGCGACGGCAGCCACAGGACAACGGCGCCAATGCGCTCACCACACACCAGCTACAGGTGGAGAGAAGAGAGAGTCATAGAGCCAATCAAGTGGTTGGGGATTATTAGGAGGCCATGATTGACAAAGGCCAGGGGGGCAATTTGGCCAGGACACAGGGGTTACACCCCTACTCTTTACGAGAAGTGCCATGGGATTTTTAATGACCACAGAGAGTCAAGACCTCGGTTTAACGTCTCATCCGAAAGATGGTGCTTTTTGACAGTATAATAGTGTCCTCATCACTATACTGGGGCGTTATGACTCATGCAGACCACAGGGTGTGCACCCCCTGCTGGCCTCACTAACACCTCTTCCAACAGCAACCTAGTTTTCCCAGGAGGTCTCCCATCCAGATACTAACCAGGCTCAACCCTGCTTGGCTTCAGTGGGCAACCAGTCTTGGGCTGCAGGGTGATATGGCTGTGGCCATCGATTGAGCATAGGTGTATAACCGTTGCCCCTCGGATTTCAGGTGAACAGATCTGATGACTCCTTGAAGGAGGAGCTTGAGAAATGTCTGGATGAAAATGTACAGCTGCAGGAACATCTGGGACGGAAGAATACAGAGCTGCACCAAACACATTCAGAGTAAGACAAACACAAATACCTTTGTCACTATTGTGTGTTTATCAACATGAACATTCACACATCTGTGGTGAGAATTATATAAAATCTGCAAAATAATGTATAGTTAAACTAGGTTGTATTTGTTTGCTTATCTCTCCCTCAGGCTAACTCAATTACGAATGGACAGAGAGAATGCAGAATCTCATGTTAGAGAGATGGAGGATCAGCTGGCAGGACTACAGGAGGAGCTGAGGAGAGAGACAGACATCAAAGCTCAGGCTGACACTATGCACATGGTGATCACACACATGCGCACACACTCACACTCTCTAGACAGATTAAAAAGGTCACAAATGCAACAAATAAAAGATTTGTAATGACAAATCAACACCTTAGTTGAAAGTGTTTTTAAACCTGTGAAAACCCTTAAAATATTTAATTCACACTTACTGCACTGCACACATTAGGCTGCAGACAAAAACTGCAAATTACTAGTAGTAAAATGATATTGCTGTGCTGGTATTGAGATTATTAAAAAGAATTATGATTTGTTTGTGTACAGGAGTTGATGCAAGTGAGAGGTGAGTTTGCCGAAGCTGCAGCGCTGTGTCAGAAGCAGGAGGATATTCTGAGGCAGAGAGAGAGGGAGCTGACTGCTCTAAAGGGGGCTTTGAAAGATGAGGTCTCCACACATGACAAGGAGATAGAGGCTCTCAGAGAGCAGTACAGCCAAGACATGGAGAGACTACGAGCAAGCATGGAGCAGGTTTCACAGGTACACACCCAATGTTGGACAGTAAATTAAATGGGACCCAAGACAGAACCCTGCTGAACACCTGTTATCATGCAATTTAGAAAGAAGTGTTTAATCTCGCAGCACTTTGCATAGGAATTATGTTGCACATATGCACAATGCGATTATCTCTCTGTGCCTCAGTCTCAGGCAAGTATTGAAGCCGAGCGTCACCGTGTAAACTCTACGGTAAGGTCTCTTCAGCAGCAATTGGAGGAGAGCAGAGATGAGGGACACCACTGGAGAGAGCAGTTTCAGTCCAGCAGAGAAGAGCTACGCAACACCAAACAAGAGTGAGTCACACTTACACAAGTTAGTTTAGGTATACAGTTTTAATTATTTTTGCATTACGCTTAGTTCTGTCTTTTTTGTTAATGTGTATTTCTCTCCTTTTTCGTGGTATGCATTTTGTTGAGGCAGTGGACAACGGGTTCAACCCAAAGCAGAGTGAGAGACTGTCTCAGATTAGCTGAGAGAAAATTGTAGATTTATCTGTAGATGTGTGATTGAACCTATTAGTATTTGTAAGTCTGACTTGTCTAAGATCCTATAATTGTCTAAAACTATAATTTTAAACAAATGGTTTGATGATTTAATAATAAATTATTGAATGTTTTGTGTGTGATTTTTCTTTTTTTTTCTTTTTAGTGTAATAAATCACAATTTTAAAACACAAAATCCTTACTGACTTTAAAGGAACTAGTTTTATCATTACTCAACTCAACTCAACTCGAACTTTATTTATAAAGCACTTTCAACACCACAACTGGAACCAAAGTGCTGTACAGAGAAAGATAATGGGGAAAAAATAAGAATAATATAAAAACAAATGAAAAATAATAATAGTAAAATAAAAGAAAAAAAGAAAAATACATAAATAATAATAGTAACAACAAATATCATACACAGCTAAAAAAAAAAAAAATTGTCAAAAGCTAGAGAAAACAAATGAGTTTTAAGCGAACTCTGAAAAACACCCAAAGTTGGAGAAGTTCTAATAGACAGAGGAAGGGCATTCCAGAGCCTAGGAGCTGCCACAGAGAAAGCACGATCCCCTCTACATTTTAGACGAGATCGCGGAACCATTAGGAGTAGTTGTTCATTTGAGCGCAGAGATCTGCTGGATTGACAGACACTAATTAAATCAGTAATATAGTCAGGTGATAGACCATGCACAGCCTTATACACATACAGCAACGCTTTGAAATGAATTCTATATCGTACAGGTAACCAATGCAGTTTGATTAACACAGGAGTAATATGCTCTCTCCCCTTTGTACTTGTTAAAAGTCTGGCAGCTGAGTTCTGGACAAGCTGCAAACAAGAGAGAGTGAGCTGATTCAAACCCTAAACATTACAGAAAATCATGATACCTTCTGTATGGCAACTCTAATTACCTCATCACTAGTTAATCATCACAAATACTCTGCATCATTAAGAAATAAAATCCTGCCGCTTGTTATTTTCTTTCAGAAAAGATGCTGCTAATCTTCCAACTTAAATACACCAAACTAATTTTTCCATCTCTGAATGGCCTTTCTGTAACAGAGCAAGATGGTACCATTAATTGAGACAGAGTCCAATAAAAAATGCACATAAGCAACATTACTTTCACATTATGGATCTTGGATCTTGACACTAAATCAATAGTTTGACCACCCATATTAACATCTTCAGGAAATATTAGGAGTTCAATCGTATTACAATAAGTTCTCATTTAGGACATTTTAATCGCTGCTATTCACTGTGTGCATATTTGTTATTAAACACTTAAGGTTTAGCTGTTTTGTGTTTTGCATATGGTGTTTGTCTGTGTTTGTATTATGTGTGTATATATACGTGTGTGTGTGTTAGGTTACTCCAGGCTCGTATGGAGAAAGAGGAGTTTGAGGAGGAGCTGAAAGATCTGCAGGAGAAAATCAACACAATGAAACAGCAGATCCCAGATCCCAAACAGACCCAGACAGTCAACCAGGTATATACACGCTCTTTTGCTTATAAATGTTAAATTAATAAAAGTTTTCAAGACTTAAAATACTCATTGTATTTTTATAGGAACTTGAGCGTTGTCATGCTGACCTACAGAAGGCCCAGGCAGATATGGATAAATTAAGAACAGATCTTGACAAGAAGACAATGGAAATTGTGTTATTAAAGAAGAGCAAACAGGAACTTGAAGCAGAGCAGAAATATGAGATTGACAGATTGAGGGACCAGTCATGCAGAGATAAAGAAGAGCTGACTAAAGCTCACGAGAAGGCCAAACAGGTAACATACAGTATTACGGCATCAAAGCAGGTACCATCTGTTCGTTTTTTACTTACGATTTTTATTTACCTCCGGCAGCTAGCAGAACCTTCATTGGTGGAGGCCCTGCGCAAGGAGTTGAGTGACATGCAAGAAGAGGTGAGCAGACTGCGCAGTCAGCTGCTCTCAACTGAAGAAGAGCTGCAGGCAGAGAGAGACAAACTCAGCTCTGCTCAAACCCAAGTAAACAATCTGACACATGAGCACAAGGAACTCGAGGAAGCCAATGCGCGTATGAGGGAGAGAATCATACGCCTGGAGGTTAGGATGCAGATTAACATAATTATGTAATGATGCACCTTATTTTCCCTCTTATTAAACTACAATAAATGTGTGTGTAAGTGCATTGGTTTGAGAGTGTGAGGTGGTTAAGTGCTTTCAGTCAGCTGCATTTTAAAAGATGTGATGGTCTGGACTTTTGGGGGCTCAGGTGGAGGTTGGCAGCACATTACACCAGAGGGGAACAGAGAGGGTAAAGGTTTTGGAAAGTGACTTATTGCCATCTTATGAAGGAAGAAAAAGATGGCTCTCAGTGAACTTAAAGGATTAGTAAGTAAACAATCTGACACATGAGCACAAGGAACTCGAGGAAGCCAATGCGCGTATGAGGGAGAGAATCATACGCCTGGAGGTTAGGATGCAGATTAACATAATTATGTAATGATGCACCTTATTTTCCCTCTTATTAAACTACAATAAATGTGTGTGTAAGTGCATTGGTTTGAGAGTGTGAGGTGGTTAAGTGCTTTCAGTCAGCTGCATTTTAAAAGATGTGATGGTCTGGACTTTTGGGGGCTCAGGTGGAGGTTGGCAGCACATTACACCAGAGGGGAACAGAGAGGGTAAAGGTTTTGGAAAGTGACTTATTGCCATCTTATGAAGGAAGAAAAAGATGGCTTTCAGTGAACACTTCCAGAAAAAATTTACTCATCCCCATGTCATCCAAGATGTTCATGTTTTTCTTTCTTCAGTTGAAAAGAAATTAAGGTTTTTGAGGAAAACATTCCTGGATTTTTCTCCATATAGTGGACTTCAATGGGACCCAATGGGTTGAACGTCCAAACTGCAGTAACAATGCAGCTTCAAAGGGCTCTACATGATCCCAGCTGAGGAATAAGGGTCTTATCTAGTGAAATGATTGGTCATTTTCTTAAACATTTTTTTGGCCAATTTCGAGGTTGGAGGAGAAAATGAGATTTTCGCGCTAACCTATCTTTTTGAACTGAAGTACTTAGGGAAAGAACTAACCATTTGTGACCTTTCCAACGTTATTATGTAATGCGTGAAGTCACGCATATGCACTGCAGAGCTAGTGTAAAACGAGCATTTGTGGTTAAACAGTATGTAAATAATATATATATACAGTGGGTACGGAAAATATTCAGACCCCCATCTCTGGAGAGACCTAAAAATGTCTGTCCACCAACGTTTACCATCCAACCTGCCAGAACTGGAGAGGCTCTGCAAGGAGGAATGGCAGAGGATCTCCAAATCCAGGTGTGAAAAACTTGTTGCCTCTTTCCCAAAAAGACTCATGGCTGTATTAGATCAAAAGGGTGCTTCTACTAAATACTGAGCAAAGGGTCTGAATACTTAGGACCATGTGATATTTCAGTTTTTCTTTTTTAATAAATCTGCAAAAATGTCAACAATTCTGTGTTTTTCTGTCAATATGGGGTGCTGTGTGTACATTAATGAGGAAAAAAAATGTACTTAAATGATTTTAGCAAATGGCTGCAATATAACAAAGAGTGAAAAATTTAAGGGGGTCTGAATACTTTCCGTACCCACTGTATATTTTAAATGACCAATAGTGTCACTAGATATGACCTTTATTCTTGAGGTGGGATCGTGTAGAGCCCTTTGAAGCTGCATTGAAACTGCAATTTGGACCTTCAACCCATTGGCTCCCATTGAAGTCCAGTATATGGAGAAAAATCCTGGAATGTTTTCTTCAAAAACCTTAATTTCTTTTCGACTGAAGAAAGAAAGACATGAACATCTTGGATGACATGGGGGTTAAGAAATTATCAGCACATTTTTATTCTGGAGGTGAACTAATACTTTAATGTTTAAAAACTTTAAAAGTTATTGTATTATGATCCTTTCTTGCACTTTTGAGATCACTAGCTGATTTCATGCATTCAAAAACAGACAGTTATCTGTTTGTTCTCTCTTTTTCTCTGACGCATTATCTGTGTGTCTGTAGTCTCAGCTGCAGGAGCGCACGTCTCAGAGTATTGAGGCTGAACAGGAGCAGCAGGAGGAGACCAGGAAACTGAGACAGCAGCTGGAGGAGTCCAGGCATGAGAACTCCAGACTGGGTGTAGAGCGGGACGAGCTGGCTCGTAATCTTGAAGAGAAGGAGAAGGACAGAGATGCTGTCCGCAAGGAGTACACACAGCTCGAGGACCAGAAGAGGCAGCAGGAGAGAGCACTAGACAAACTCAATAAAGAGGTATGCGTTCATTGACACAAATTTGAATCCGCCATGCATCATTTTACTTTCTGTCTGTCCTTATCTCTCTCTTGCTTCCTCACACCCCTTTTCCTCTGTTTCTCCATGTCAGATGGAGCGCTTGTCTGCAGAATCCCGTGAGGAGGTGCGGCTCCTGCAGGCTCAGCTGGATGAACAGAAAGGGAAGTGGAGGAAAGAGCAGCATGACTTACATAAAAACACCAAAGAGAAGCTCAGTGAGCTGGAGAGAGCACAGAGCACCATCCATTCCCTACAGGAACAGGTGCAACGCTGGCCTCATAAAAATCCAAAATTTTTTAATTCAAATTTTCAATTTGTGGTCATTCAATTTTGCTTGTTTTTAGTTGGCCCGTCAAAAGAAAGAGCTGTTATCAAGTTATGAGGATCGAGACAATGCTTTATTAGATAAAGAGATGCTCACCAACCGCCTCAAACATATGGAGAGTGAGATCGAGACACAGCGTACCACACAAAACGACCGCTCGCGAGAGATCCGCAGCTCGGAAGTGTGTTTCACCTTCACATCTGTTGTTTTAGTGAAATGGTGTAATGGAGATAGTGATGATGTGGTCTTCATTCTATGTCTCCACCTGCAGGACAAAATCAAGCACCTGGAGCTTGAGTTAGACGAGGAAAAGAACAATGCAGAGATGCTTCAATTTGTGGTCATTCAATTTTGCTTGTTTTTAGTTGGCCCGTCAAAAGAAAGAGCTGTTATCAAGTTATGAGGATCGAGACAATGCTTTATTAGATAAAGAGATGCTCACCAACCGCCTCAAACATATGGAGAGTGAGATCGAGACACAGCGTACCACACAAAACGACCGCTCGCGAGAGATCCGCAGCTCGGAAGTGTGTTTCACCTTCACATCTGTTGTTTTAGTGAAATGGTGTAATGGAGATAGTGATGATGTGGTCTTCATTCTATGTCTCCACCTGCAGGACAAAATCAAGCACCTGGAGCTTGAGTTAGATGAGGAAAAGAACAATGCAGAGATGCTGACAGAAAGAATCACCAGGAGCCGAGATCAGGTACGCTGCCATTCAAAAGTTTGGGGTTGGTAAGATTTTTTTTAATTCTTAATTAAAACATGTCAGAGATGCTCACCAACCGCCTCAAACATATGGAGAGTGAGATCGAGACACAGCGTACCACACAAAACGACCGCTCGCGAGAGATCCGCAGCTTGGAAGTGTGTTTCACCTTCACATCTGTTGTTTTAGTGAAATGGTGTAATGGAGATAGTGATGATGTGGTAACACTCTGTCTTCATTCTATGTCTCCACCTGCAGGACAAAATCAAGCACCTGGAGCTTGAGTTAGATAGAAAAGCACTCTTCTTTAATTGAAAGCACTTTATGCTGCTAGAAAATACACAGACTGTAGACAATGCAGGCCATAAAGCGGTTTGCAAAAACTACTGCTTCTACTTTAAAACTACTACTAATTTTGGATGCTTAATTTTTTTTTATAAAATAACACTGGGGGAAATGTCAGTAGATTTATTTGCCTGATTAGATTTTAATTTGCTCTGCCAATATTTTCACTGACTTTACCAAAAAAGTTTAACATTTTATTGTAGCTATGTATTTGTATATGCGCCAGGATAAATAATTTCATTAAATAAATAAACAAAAATTCACTGCATCACCTGAACAATAAGACAAAAATTCAGTACATGTCAAGTTTAGGAAGTCCTGAGGTTCAAGCATATAGTTGTGTGTTTTTACAGAGAGAAGAACTCTGTGCTGTCCTCTCAGAGGCGTTTGGAGAGGAAACTAAAGGAGCTGAACATCACCCTGGATGAGGAGAGACATCAGCACACAGAGCAGAGAGACCAGGTGAAGAATACACACGTCACAGTACATGTGCTCGTATAGAGCAGTGTGTGTGAAGATCTGCGTGTGAGAGTATGTGTGTTTAATGCATGTGTGCTTCTTCAGCTGACTCTGCGTGTGAAGGCTCTGAAGAGGCAGGTGGATGAAGGAGAGGCCGAGGCGGAGCGGCTGGAGGGATTGAGAAGGAAGGCCATCAGAGACATGGAGGAGATGCAGGAACAGAAGGAGGCGCTGCAGTCCAAAGTCACGGCACTAGAGAATGAACTCAAGTATGTGTGTTTGACTGAGAGGAGAAAATGGTGTAGTATTTCCTTTTTTTTTTCATATAAATAAGCTTTTTGTTTATAAAGAGCAGTTATGGCTGGTTTGCTGTTTTGTGAGCTGAGTGGGGGAATAACTTGTGACATGTCAGTCATCCGTTACATTTGCGTCTAGAAGTTTATTTTATCCATCGAAAACATTGAGCCATTTCTTGAGGGTTCAGAAGATTATTTAATTATTTAGGCCAAACTTAAATTCAATTACTATTTATTTTCAACTATAATAATCAACACTCAAATGAAAAAAAATTGTATGCAAACATGTAAATTGCACATAATGCAGTTTTTAAATTAACTTCTAAATTATACAATTTCAATTTGTTGTTGAAATATAATCATTTACACAGTGGCTGCCATAACTTGTTTCATAAAAGATTTATTTAAACATACATTAAATGATTAAGACATCACCAGCAGGTAAAGTGAAATATAATGAAGTATATAGTCTAATATTTCGCAAAATGCTCTTCACTAGACTTCATTTCTCTAGCAAATAATGAGCTATAAACACTGCTGACTTGCCTGAAGTAAATGAAATGCTACGTGACATTTTGTTTACAAGCTGTTTTAATGACGTCTTTAAACGGTTGAAACACTAATTGAGCGATTATGTGAGGTGTGAGATGTTCATTCATGTTTACTTCTCTTTAAAACTAGTAATAAAGAGGAAGGGATGATCGCGCCCCGTGCTGCCGTTAGAACTGAGGCGATTATACAGCTTTTATACATCTGTCATGTCACATCACAGAGCACCAAAACGGCAATTATTGTCTGAATTTCCTGAAAAAATTGGAACGATTTGTTCAACACACATGCGTACCGAAACGAAAGACCCATACCGAAAATTTTCGATATGAATATGTGTACCGTTACACCCCTAACGTTTAATAATTACACAAGAATTTGTCAAATTTGTTAAAATATTTTTTTCTTAGACTCTGCTGTTAAATAGTATTGTTTTTTCCCCTCAGGAGGAAGATCCAGCAGGTCAGACAGTCAGCTCTGGAGTCTTCAGTGCTCAGCTCTGATGATGATGATGATGATGGATTGTATGATCATTCCAGCATAACCTCCATCCTCACCGAGAGCAACCTACAGACCAGTTCCTGCTGAAGACCGAGAGAGGAATCTGGTATTCCTCTTCATTGAGGCTTCATTCATGGACACGCAATAACTTCAGTGCTGCTCTAAAATTCCCACTCTTGGGCTATAACTGCCATGCCACAGCACCATAATTATAAATCAGATTATACAATCTAAGGTTAAAGCATCTATAAAACAGAACGACAGCTTTTCACACACTTTGAGACACCTGACATTTTCACTGTCAGTGAGTCAAATAGATTTCAGACATGGCTTTATTTATCTAGACATCAGTTCCACTTTAGAGACTTTTATGAGAAAAGCCCTTAATGATCCCTTTATTATAAACAAATACCTTTTTAGAGGAGATCAGTTCAGAGTTGAAGACGTTTAGAAACTGAATTTCACCTCAGCTCAGGTTAGCAAATACAATTTGAGACATTTTTTTAGTTTAAGTAATTAGGGGTTAATAGAAGAAATAAGAACTTTGAATAAAGTGAATTAACAGAGATGGAGGGAAAGAAACAGGATTTAATTTTGTTTTAAGGGTCCTGTGACCGATTATGAGCACTGATGATTTCATTAGGAGTGTGTTAAAAGAGGCTGATGGGAGATGAAGGATATCAGGGTATTAGAAGAGGAAATGAACACAGCCGAGAACATTTCTCCAAAAATCCAGTTAGCAGAGAGAGAGAGAGAGAAGTCATCTGAATGGGGGAAGAAAAAAATAAAAAGTATATGTAACTATAATGTAGCATAGCAATACAAAGAGAAATACAGGTAATAGTTCAAAACATGCATCTAAGGAGGAAAATCAAGTTTTAGTTTGAAGAAAGAGATTATATTTCAATCTCTGTTTAGACTCCAGCTCTTCATAACACACTTATTTCCTTATGTTCCTTATGAGTAAGTTCCAGGTACGAGTGAACCAGCACTACACAGATGCATCAGTGATGCTAAAATACAACATAATCACAATAAAGACATTTGCATTTCAGCCATACTTACTTTACTGCTATGTTCGTACAAATGCTGAACTTAAAGAATGAGATTCAAGTTCAGTGCTGATGTACCTGTAGCAAGTGTAATTTAGCATTATAAAACAGCAGAGCGTTTCTGAATCAACTGCACTGTGAAATTCTGTCTTTTCTGTTATGCAATTATTGTATATTTTTTAGGTGAAAGCACAGCTAGTGTTTCGGTTTCCACCAAAATTATTAATCGATAACCGACAGGCTAAAAGACAAATCAGCGTTTGTTCATTCCTGATGGTAAAACAATGAAAATGATGAGTAAGTTCCAGGTACGAGTGAACCAGCACTACACAGATGCATCAGTGATGCTAAAATACAACATAATCACAATAAAGACATTTGCATTTCAGCCATACTTACTTTACTGCTATGTTCGTACAAATGCTGAACTTAAAGAATGAGATTCAAGTTCAGTGCTGATGTACCTGTAGCAAGTGTAATTTAGCATTATAAAACAGCAGAGCGTTTCTGAATCAACTGCACTGTGAAATTCTGTCTTTTCTGTTATGCAATTATTGTATATTTTTTAGGTGAAAGCACAGCTAGTGTTTCTGTTTCCACCAAAATTATTAATCGATAACCGACAGGCTAAAAGACAAATCAGCGTTTGTTCATTCCTGATGGTAAAACAATGAAAATGATTTATTTTGTTTATTTTGTTAGTTTACCAGCACATGATCTACTGTTTTTTAATGTATAATATTGAAGCAAATATTATATAAAGTAGCTGAAATAACTGATATTTTCTACCATAGTCGTCTCATAATCCTCTAGCAGACACATTAACTCATTTTTTGATGCCAAGCTGCCTGTTCTCGTCTACATCTACAGGACTTTATCTATGCACACAGCATCTGATTCATGTGAATGGTACACCATTACAATGCCTTGTAAATCTAATAATTATTTGTTTGTAATTGTTCTTGTTCCAAAGTAAATGAGAATGATTTATGTACATGTATTTTGTATTTATTTGTAATAGAATTTGCATTAAGCACTGATCAAATCAAAGTAAAACCTTTTCTATCAGAACTACATCCAGTACTTTAGTAGTTCCTCTCCATTGTGTTTTTATAGTGTGCTTATGGTGCACTTGTATTTTGTACCAGTTGTACCATATGTCCAGGACACACATCAGCTACAAAGCTGATGTGTGTCATGGACATATGGTACAACTGGTGACACACATCAGCTTTGTAGCTGATGTGTGTCATGGACATATGGTACAACTGGTACAAAAGCGACAGTACTAAACACCAAACATTTTTAAAACTTTCTGGCCAAGTTTATATCTTTAATTATGTTGAATATATTATATTGTTTTTCATCATAAAATCATGTAGCTAGTTGATTTGAAATGTGTGCAAAATTGTATGTCTCTTGCATTTTACCCAGATCACAAACCGTTTTATGAATGTAAAAGGTCTTGTGGCTTGAGCTCATATTCAGTTGTTTTGCAGTGAGCTATTTGAAATGTCATGTGATGTAATGAGGTGTTTTCAGTCTTCATATTTCCATCTTCTAAATATTCTAATAGCAGCTTTCTATTATAAGGCCTACTTGAGCACAGAATTAGACCATGTTTCCTACAGTACTTCCGCATTAAATTTAGAGTAACTGAAAACAACTCTGTGAAAGTGAAGTGATGTGGCCTGTGCTCATATAGAGTTCAGCTGTGAGCATCTGTATATGATGAGTTTTCAGTCTTCATATTTCCTACTACTACTTTATCTTCTAATAGCAGCTTTATTTGAATGCAAAGGTAAGGTCATTGTTATGAAATCAAATTAGCAATTTTCAAAGTGGACTTTGTTTCAAAGCAGTATTATAGAAACACTGCAGTAATAATGATTCAAATGTTGTCATTCATGTTACATAGTGGACTTGCAATTTGGACGTTGCTGTTAACCTCTTGTTTGTATTAAGATATATGAGTTTTTAAAGTAAGAAAATGTTACTGGACAGTTTTAATAAACATTTGTGTACAAAGTTTAAACGGCATGACTCAACCAATATTACACTGGCAATGTCACTAGTTTTTTTGCTTCACAGGGAGTTCAGATAATACATTTGTAGAAAATGTGTATGTAAGGACTATATACAGCGGGTGGACAAAATAATGCGAACACATGGGAAATACGCAGTATTTTTTATTTTTTTTACTAAACAACCCTTTCCCTTTTATACACCTTGCAACCTTCTTAGAACAGATTTATACAACTTTGGTATAGTCTCCAGTCAAACATCTTTGATAATATTCTAGTCAGGTGATCTGTCTGTCATCTTGGTTCTCCAACTGTCCAGGACTTATGATTATGACACCATCTTTTCCCCCATTTTAGCATCAGTGTCTGATTAAAGTTTTAGCAGTTTCTGCTCTTTCGTGGATATTTGCTTTATGAAGTTCTCTGTGTCCTCAAAGTGAATACTGAGGTTTTCTGTCCCTTTGCGGTTAGTTTACACTCGAAGTAGATTGGTCCCTCTAAGCGAGATCCCAATTTCGTCGGTCCTCCGACGTGACGTCTCCGTTCCCTCCTTCAGGGAACGAGGGTTACATACGTAACCGAGACGTTCTGTGTTGTTTAGACAGTCCTTCTTAGTGTTTGACGGTCTCTATCACTCACTTTCAGTTTTGACCAATTTTCGTTTTCACAGATGTCTTGCCAAGCTTTGTGTACACAGTGATAAAGGCTTTTAAAGCAGTGTAAAGGCTTCTGTTCTTAAACACCAAATAATTGGGCTGTGAATGTTACAGATGCTCCTGCAGGCTTCAATGATTTGCCCTTTTGGAAGTCTGACAAGTTACCATTTCTCCCACGGCTTTACTAAACACTGCTGAACACAACTTACTACTTGAATTTACACTTTTTTTTCAACCGTATTCTCTGTAGCTTTTCACTAAAATGTATTGTTCTCATTTCCTAAAATGTATTGATGCATGTAGAAGTAGAACCAGTTAAAAAAGTAGAGTTACCAGTTACGCATAATAAAAAGTAAATGCTGTTTGTTACTGTAAGTGATGTGGTGGTTTTCACGTCTCTGTTCTCTCAGTGCATTGTCTAATTTTACTCTTCATTTCCTTTCAGTGGCGACACAGAGACGCTGCGAGCAGGTTCATCAGTTGAACATAAACTGTGTTCAGGGTGACAGCATGACTATTTCTTGCCTAACCACAACCCACCCGCTGGAGTCTCTAACAGTCAAACTACACAAGAAAAACCAAGATAAAGACATCCTGATATATCCAGACATCTCTCCAGCATCAGAGCACCAGAGATGGTCTGTGAGGAAAGATGTTGGAAATGTTACACTTGATCTGAAAGACATCAGATTACCTGATGATGGCTTTTATGACTGTCAGGTCTACAAGGATCAGGACTGCCTTCATTCAACTCTATTTAACCTGAGGGTCAAAGGTACCTTTCGCAAAGAAAATATATTTCCTAATATATGAATGTTCAATATATTAAATGACATAACTGTATAATAGAAATGAGACAGAGTAATATATTGTGTAAATATATTACAATATATTGATTAATAATACATAAGGAATTGCCATTTTCATATATTGAAAAATATGTGACAATATCTTATATATCACACTATATATAATTTTATATTCAGTAATACACTTTATATTATATAGATGTAGATGTGATAAGATAATATGCACCTTGGCTTGAACATATATTTAATCATGCAGTATATACACACATATATGGAAATATGCATTTCTCATTTTAAAATATAGATAGATTATAATAGCATAAGCACATCCTGCTCATACTAAAGTACTTGCTGAATAGACTGTCATTGAGCTGACAAGGGCACAACAATTCTTTTTAAACAAAGTAACATAATTTGACAATGTTTGGCCAGTCTCTTCCTAACCACAAGCTCTACTCTTCTGCATAATGGTAACCCCACAAACTTAATAGAAAGAATAAGAATATTAAGGTAAGAATGCAAATTTCTGAAATAAGCAAATAATCCCAAAGTAACCTACTATAATGTAGTATGTTTCTTTGATTTCAGAGTGTAAAACATTGGACTTTGTCCATCCAACACCAGGCTCATCTGTGTTGCTGCCATGCTCTGAACATCCTCTACAAAACAGAACTGAACGAGTCACTTGGAAAGATGTTAATGGTCACCAATCAACAGAAATAACCCAATAGCGCCATCCAAACAAGCCATCAAGCAGCACAGAAAAACTCCTGAAGCCTTTGTATAATAGAGCGAGACAACTAAAGAACGGATCTCTGCTTATAAGAGATGCATTGATGAATTGTGGTATCAGTGCAGAGTGAATGATAAAACCTGCTATGAAGTGAAGCTGCTCATGAAAGGTATGTTTTCAATCCAATATAACCATAAAGTCTAAATGCAGACTCTATGATGGACATTGATTAAATTGTGTAAAAATTTGTTGTGGTTATTATAGCCCTTTAGTTAGATTGTCAAGTCAAGTCACCTTTATTTATAAAGCGCTTTTAACAATACAGATTGTGTCACAGCAGCTTTACAGTATTAAATAGGAAAACAGTGCGTAATAATGCAAAAGGACAATAGTAAATTCTCCATTTTTAGTCAGTTCATCATTGATTCAATGATGTCATCATCCAGCTCTGTTCAGTTCAAAAAGTATCTGTGCAATCAAGTTAAAGATTTTAAGTGTCCCCAACTAAGCAAGCCAGCGGCGAGAGCGGTAAGGAACCAAAACACCATCGGTGACAGAAACGGAGAAAAAAACCTTGGGAGAAACCAGGCTCAGTCAGGGGGCCAGTTCTCCTCTGGCCAGACGAAACCAACAGTTTAATTCCAGGCTGCAGCAAAGCCAGATTGTGCAGAGGAGTCATCTGGTTCCTGTGGTCTTGTCCCGATGGCCATCTAAGTGACATGGTCTTTGCTGGGGATCTGTCTCTGGGGCACATCTTTTATATTAGATCATATTTGGGAACATTTTAAACAAGCTTGCAGAAGGATAAATTAAAAATCTAAATGTGAGTAACTGTATTGTATTACCACTTATGTTTTGAATTTTTGGATACTTTTTCTATTATTAAAAAAAATTGTATTTTGATAATAGAGTGGGCTCAGAAAGTATTCAGGCTGTTTAACTTTTTCACATTTTATGGTGTTCCAGCCTTATGCTAAAAGCTCTCAGCTCAGCTGAAAACAAGTTCTCTGAATTATCTTTGAGATAACTGTACACATTGATTGGAGTGTAGAAATTGTGTTACAGGTCTGCTGCATTGAAGGATCCCAAGAGCACAGTGGCCTCCTTAATTCTTAAATGGAATAAGTTTGGAACAACCATGACTCTTCCTGCAGCTTTTCACTTTACAAGACATTAATTGATAGACTGGAGTCGTGTGAATTACTTGTGGATTATTGTGTTTTGTTTTGTTTTTTATCACTGTTTGGACTCTTATTCTGATGGCACTTATTCACTGCAGAGGATCCGTTGGTGAGCAAGTAATGTAATGCTAAATTTCTATAACAATTTTCTAAAACAATTTTAAAACCATGGACAGCTAGAATAACTTGCTATATGAACCGCTATAAACAGACTTTACTATACACTCTGCAGTGTACACAATACAGTGTTTAGGCATTTTCTGTTCCTTTAAGAAATGTAACAGGGTTGAGTTTTTTACAGTTCAATCTGACATATTACAAGTCTTGTGCTTGTGAAACAAAATGCTTCTTAGAGAATTTAATGCTGCTATTTCTTTATCTATTTTGTCCCCTAAACAAAATGTAAGTGATAAAAAAAGACTTTAGCTTTTCCTTGAAAAAAGTTATTCTTTAAAGGACGATGATTTATGGAATAGTGAGTCAGAATAGATTTATAGAATAGTTCACTGCTGTTAAAAGAGTTTAGATAGCAACAGGGGTGTAATGCATTTTTATACACATATGCATATATGAAGGACACCAGTGGAAACTGTAGAATGACTCATGAATTTTTTTATTTTTTTTCTATACACACTCATTATTTAATCATATTTTTTATTGTAATACACAATTTAACAGACTTTGACTTACAGAATGGTGTTCCAGCTATTGTACTTCTTCTGTAACATCCTTGGGCTATGACTGTCATAAATTAAAATAATATGATAACAAATACCAGTTTGCAAAATCAAGTAGCATAAAGGGATCTTTTTGTAAGGCTAAAAAAATTGCACATTCAAGGTAAAAAGGGTCACATATGCTCTTATGTTAAAAATAAGGTGGATAAAAATACTTTTTCTGGAACAGAGTGGCATACAATGCAAAACATTACTAATTTGTTTAAAATTTTAACTCATTCTAATCCGCTAATGCTTCCAGTCATTAAATGAAAATGTATGTGTAAATTTGTGTGAAGTTGTTAAAAGTAAAAGTTACATCATAAATGTAAGAGGCAGTCAGTGCAGCACCAACCCTGAGCAAATCCTTATTGTTGAGACCTGCAACATTTCACATTAAAACACTTAACATAAAGAAGCATAGAGCATAAGAAAACTCCTAACACACTTCAAGTTCAGGACGTCCTGAGGTTCAAGCACATAGCTGTATGTGTTTTTGCAAAGAGAAGAACTCTGTGCTGTCCTCCCAGCAGCGGTTGGAGAGTAAACTAAAGGAGCTGAACATCACCCTGGATGAGGAGAGACATCAGCAAACAGAGCAGAGAAACCAGGTGAAGAATACACACGTCACAGTACATGTGCTCATATAGAGCAGTGTGTGTGAAGATCTGTGTATATGAGGTTCTTCAGCTGAGGGATTGAGGAGGAAGGCCATCAGAGGCATGGAGGAGATGCAGTCCAAAGTCACGGCACTAGAGAATGAACTCAAGTATGTGTGTTTGACCGAAAGAGAAGATAAATGGAGAGCAATTATGGCTGGTTTGCTGTTCTGATGTGTTTGGTTCAGTGTTCAGATGATCTACAGTATATGTGATGGATTAGTGTAGCATTTTGATTGTTTTTGAAAAAAGAAATCAAAATACTTCCTATAAGATTTTTGTGTGTTACATAGAGAATGGTGTGTTGTGCTTTGCAAAAAGTGTCTTATGAGATAGTAAAAAAAACTGTAATATTATTATTCATATTATTATATTAATAATATTATATTAATTACAATTATTTCATCCCGCTGCCCACTTAAGTTTGCTTCGAGGTGCCCTAGTGTGCCATGGCTCTTCCAAATAGTAGTAAAAAATAAATACATACGATTTTTTTTTCTTAGACACTACTGTCTGCATCACTTTTATTGTATTGTTAAAAGCGCTATATAAATAAAGGTGACTTGACTTGACTTGACTATTGCTTTTTTTCCCCACAGGACAGGAGGAAGATCCAGCAGGCTTAACAGTCAGCTCTGGAGTCTTCAGTGCTCAGCTCTGATGATGATGACGATGATGATGATGGATTGTATGATCATTCCAGCATAACCTCCGTCCTCACCGAGAGCAACCTACAGACCAGTTCCTGCTGAAGACCGAGAGAGGAATCTGGAATTCCTCTTCATTGAGGCTTCATTTCTGAACACACAGTAACTTCAGTCCTGATTTAAAATTGATAATAGAAACTGCAGTCTTCTGGTAGCACTGTAGCTGATGTTTATGACATACGGTACAGACTAAGTGTTGGATTCTGGACCGTCAAAATGTATTTGTTCTTATACAAGTGGCAACACTGACAGCAGTGACAGCAACAGTACTAAACACCAAACATTTGAATACTTTCTGGCCAAGTTTATATCTTTAAGTATGTTGAATATATTATCATGTTTTTATAATATCAAAATCATGTAGCTGATTGATTTGGTGATTTGAAATGCGCAAAATTGTACGTCTTTCACATTTTACATAGATCACATTTCCTATTTTGGCACTTCAAAAACAACTGTGTGAATGTAAAAAGTCTTGTGGCCTGTGCTCATATTCAAATGTTTTGCAGTGAGCTACTCGAAATGTCTCTGTAATTGGGGAGTTTTAGAAGTCCATATTTCCATCTTCTAAAAATTGTAATAGCAGCTTTCTAATATAAGGCCTCTAAATGAGCACAGGAGTAGACCATAATTTCCTACTTCCGCATTAAATTCAGAGTAGCTGAAAAGAACTGTGAAAGTGAAGTGATGTGGCCTGTGCTCATAGAGTTGAGCTGTCCTGCTTTGAGTGTATGTATACGATGAGGAGTTTTAAGCTTTCACATTTCCAACTCCTGTATCTTCTAATAGCAGGTTTATCAGAATGCAAAGGTAAGTGTATTTTATAAGAAGTCAAATTCATTTAACCACCACACAAAATAATACTACAGGTGTGTAAATGTGGCATGTCAAATGTTGTCATTTATATGTTATGTAGTGGACTTGCAAATTGGAAGTTGCTGTTAACCTTTTTTTTATATAAAAATACATGCATTTTTAAAGTAAGAAAATGTTACTGGGCTGTTTTAATAAACATTGGTGTGCAAAGTTTAAACTGCATTACTCAACCAATTAAATATTATTGCACTGATAACTTCACTGGTTTCTTTGGTTCAGAGGGAGTATATACAATACATCTGTAAAAAATTTATATAAGTTAGAGCTAGACAAAATGATGTGAACACCTGGGAAATAGGCAGTATTTCTTAACTAAGTTGTTAAACAACCCTTTGCCTTTAATTCAGCCTCCAACCTTCTTCAAACTGATTTATACAACTTTGGACTAGTCTCCGCAGTCAAACGTCGTCTATCAAAACATCTGTCAGTAGCTTCAGAGAATCATCTTCTCACACTTCTCTTCAAAACTATCCACAGTGGTTTGATATTCTAGGCAGATGATTTGTTTGGCGGGGCAGATTATGAAGTTCATCTTGGTTCTCCAACTGTCCAGGACTTATGATTATGACACCATCTTTTCCCCATTTTAGCATCAGTGTCTGTGATTAAAGCTTGAGCAGTTTCCGCTCTTTCATGGATGTTTGCTTTATGAAGTTCTCGGTGATTAGATTTTGGGGAAACATGTCCTCAAAGTGAATCCTGAGGTTTTCTGTCCCTTTGCTGCAATAGTTCTGTGTTGTTTAGACAGTCCTTCTTAGTGTTTGACGGTCTCTATCATTCACTTTCACTTTTCGACCATTTTTCTTTTCTTTGAATGTTACAAACACTCATGATTTGCCCTTTTTGGAAGTCTGACAAGTTACCCACTTTACCCACGGCTTTACTAATCACTGCTGAACACAACTTACTACACGAATTTACAAACTAGTGAATATAGACAAAAAAGAGACATAATTGCAACATTTATTTTTATCCTCTGTAGCCTTTCACTAAAATGTATTGATGCATGTAGAAGTAAAACCAGTTAAAAAAGTAGAGTTACAAGTACTTGTAATAAAAAGTAAATGCTGTTTGCTACTGTAAGCGATGCGGTGGTTTTCACGTCTCTGTTCTCTCAGTGGTTCTCTCATTTTGCTCTTTATTTCCTTTCAGTGGCGACACAGAGACGCTGCGAGCAGGTTCATCAGTTGAACATAAACTGTGTTCAGGGTGACAGCACGTCTATTTCTTGCCTAACCACAACCCACCCGCTTGAGTCTCTAACAGTCAAACTACACAAGAAAAACCAAGATAAAGACATCCTGATATATCCAGACATCTCTCCAGCATCAGAGCACCAGAGATGGTCTGTGAGGAAAGATGATGGAAATGTTACACTTGATCTGAAAGACATCAGATTATCTGATGATGGCTTTTATGACTGTCAGGTCTACAAGGATCAGGACTGCCTTCATTCAACTCGATTTAACCTGAGGGTCAAAGGTAAGAATGCAAATTTCTGAAACAAGCAAATAATCCCCAGGTAACCCACTGTAATGTAGTATGATTCTTTGATTTCAGAGTGTAAAACTTTGGACTCTGTCCATCCAAAACCAGGCTCATCGGTGTTGCTGCCATGCTCTGAACATTCTCTACAAAACAGAACTGAACAAGTCACTTGGAAAGTCATTACTGGTCATCAATCAACAGATATATATCACTATCGGCCACCAAACAAGCCCTCAAGCAGCACAGAGAAACTCCGGAAGCCTCTGTATGAGAGAGTGAGAAAACTAGCAAACGGATCTCTGCTTATAAGAGAAGCAGTCCACATGGATGAATTGTGGTATCAGTGCAGAGTGAATGAAAAAACCTGCTATGAAGTGAAGCTGCTGCTGAAAGGTGTGTTGGAATGCAGTATTTCTAACCCTATAAAGCCTCAATGCAGACTCTCTGACAGACATTGATTAATTTGAAAGATTAAGTTTTACTATCAAAATTATGTTTTGGGTATGGTAATCCAGTAAATATGTTGAAACATGTAAGTAAAGATGCTTAGGTTAAGGTTTAGATTAAAATTAAGTCATGTTGTGGTGATTATAGCCTGTGGTTAGAGAAGTTATATTAGAAAGCGGCACTGAATGCCAATGCACAACCAAAAACTACTTTGAGAACCACTGGGTTTTAATACCTGTTTGGTTATACAATAGCATGAATGTGTGAATGTTTAAAGAAGCTTGAGTTAACATTTGTATTACTGTCTAAATATATTTTGGATACATTTAGTAATGTAAATTTTAAAAAAAAATTTGATTATACAGTGGATGCAGACCTTATACAGGAAGGCTACAGTAAGTATTCAGACCTTTTTAAATTAAATGCTTTTAAATGATTTCCCCCCCCACATCAGTCTACACCTATATTGTCAAAGCAAAACAAACCCTGACTTATAACTTTGCAAAAAAAAAAACATTTGAAGTTAAGCTTAGATTAATGCAATGAAAAAACCTGCTATGAAGTGAAGCTGCTGCTGAAAGGTGTGTTGGAATGCAGTATTTCTAACCCTATAAAGCCTCAATGCAGACTCTCTGACAGACATTGATTAATTTGAAAGATTAAGTTTTACTATCAAAATTATGTTTTGGGTATGGTAATCCAGTAAATATGTTGAAACATGTAAGTAAAGATGCTTAGGTTAAGGTTTAGATTAAAATTAAGTCATGTTGTGGTGATTATAGCCTGTGGTTAGAGAAGTTATATTAGAAAGCGGCACTGAATGCCAATGCACAACCAAAAACTACTTTGAGAACCACTGGGTTTTAATACCTGTTTGGTTATACAATAGCATGAATGTGTGAATGTTTAAAGAAGCTTGAGTTAACATTTGTATTACTGTCTAAATATATTTTGGATACATTTAGTAATGTAAATTTAAAAAAAAAAATTGATTATACAGTGGATGCAGACCTTATACAGGAAGGCTACAGTAAGTATTCAGACCTTTTTAAATTAAATGCTTTTAAATGATTTCCCCCCCCACATCAGTCTACACCTATATTGTCAAAGCAAAACAAACCCTGACTTATAACTTTGCAAAAAAAAAAACATTTGAAGTTAAGCTTAGATTAATGCCATTTCTCTGGATCATCTTTGAGATAATTCTATACATCTATGACAAATTAAATTATATGGATATGATTTAGAAAAACACACACCTGTCTATATAAGGTCTAACAGCTGAATATGCATATCAGAGAAGAAACACGATTGTGTTAAAACACAGATCTGCTGCATTAAAGTCTTCCAAAACTGCGGCCTCCATAAATTCTTAAATGGAAGAAATTTGGAACAACCAGGACACTTTCTACAGTTGGTAGCCCAGCCAAACTGAGCAAATGGGGGGAGAAGAGCTTTGGTAAGAAGAAGGCCAAGATGACATGACAGTCACTCTGGTTGGGTTCACAGATCATGTGTGAAAATCACTGCAACACTTCACTGATCTGAGCTCTCTGGTAGAGTGGCCAGACAGAATCTTCTCCTCAGTGTATGACACATGAAAAACAACTAAATGACTCTTACGAAACAAGTTTCTCATTTTCAAGATGGGTGTTTTTGCAGCAACAGGGACTGGTGAGCTAATCAGGGTAGAAGAAAGGTTAAAAAAATGTAACAAAAATACAAAAATGATAAATGATTCTTAATGAAAACCTGGATCAGAGACCTCAGACTGGGCCACAGTTTCACCTCCAACAGGACATTCATCCTGAAAAGGGCTGTCCGCTGTAGTCCCACTCCAACCTGACATGGCCAGAGAGGATTGGCAGAAAATCCCCAAATCTAGGAGTGCAAACCTGTCACATCATACCAGGGCCGCCACTTTTTTTTAAATCCCCACAAATCGTAAGCAGTGTCTCACAAGCCGTTCACAGAATCCATAAAATGTGACGTCACATTTTACAAACCCCGTCCATGACTGTTGACTGACACTGCCATATTAGCAGAGACCCCTCCCTGAATGAGCTGTAAAGGCACAGCTCTATTCTGGAAAAGGGGGCGGGGAGCAGCAGCTCATTTGCATTTAATGAAACATGACCGAAAACAGCGTGTTTCTGCTTCCACTCAAAATAGGAATTTTCAAAATGATATAATAAATGGGGTATTTTAAGCTTAAACTTCACAGACACATTCTGGGGACACCTGAGACTTATATTACATATTGTAAAAAGGGGCATAATAGGTTCCCTTTAAGGCTGTAATTGCTGCAGAAGATGCTTCGACTAAGTACTGAGTTACAGGAATAGTTCATCCAGAAATATAAAACTGTAGAAAATTCACTTACCCTTACCCAATCCAAGATGTAGCCTATGCGAGTTTGTTTCTGCACCTGAACAGATTTGGAGAAATGTATTCAAAATGTTCAACTGTTTGGGCTCTCATTCTGACAGCAACTGATGAGCAAGTCATGTAATGCTAAATTTCTCCAAATCTGTTGCAATGAAGAAATACACTAATTTATATCTTGGATGGCCTGAGAGTAAGCATAAGGCTACAAAATAACAACTTGAAAAAATGAAAACACTTGAAATTTAAAACACTTTCCACTATATCTATTTAAGGGGGTCTGAATACTTTCCGTACCCACTGTATATTACATATTGTAAAAAGGGGCATAATAGGTTCCCTTTAAGGCTGTAATTGCTGCAGAAAATGCTTCGACTAAGTACTAAGTTACAGGAATAGTTCATCCAGAAATATAAAACTGTAGAAAATTCACTTACCCTTAGGCCATCCTAGATGTAGCCTATGCGAGTTTGTTTCTGCACCTGAACAGATTTGGAGAAATGTATTCAAAATTTTCAACTGTTTGGGCTCTCATTCTGACAGCAACTGATGAGCAAGTCATGTAATGCTAAATTTCTCCAAATCTGTTGCAATGAAGAAATACACTCATTTATATCTTGGATGGCCTGAGAGTAAGCATAAGGCTGCAAAATAACAACTTGAAAAAATGAAAACACTTGAAATTTAAAACACTTTCCACTATATCACTATTCACAAGACAAATACTTAATGTGCGTGATAAAAAATAACAATCAGACTGGCTCAGATGATGATGTTCATTTATCTTTTCTCTAATGATCACAGATGATCCAACCCCAGAGGACAGTACGGTTGGTCAGACAGAAGACAACAACAATTACGAGAGTGAATCAGCGATAACTAATTCGACAGTAGTAGTGATGATCACAGTAGTGTCTCTGTGTGTCCTCATATCACTGACCATCTGTGTCATTCTGTATTTCAAAAAACGAAGACGCAAAATCGACAACCAAAGTAAGTCCACAACTTCTGAGTGTGTTGCAATGAGACGTGAAAGCCATCATGATGATTAATTGAAGAAATTGTAATACTGTAACTTTGTTATGATGGTAAATTGATCAGATGGTAAAGTACTTATTTTTGTGTCTTGTAGTTGATTTGAACTGTCAGTCTTCCGTGTATTATTCTGAAATTTCAGGAGGTAAGTGATATTCATGGTAAATCCTTATACAAAATATGTGTAATATGCTTGATCAAGTGTATTTAATAAAAGTTGTTTTCTTGCAGTGTTGGATGTGCCTTTGCATTCTTTAGTTCAACATAACACAAACCATGACCACCTGTAAGTTACTGCAATACAGTAGTTAAATCATTCATTTTATATCTGTCCTGAACTACATACAAATATGTTAACAATAAAGCTAGGATAAAGTCACATATTCATATAAAGTTCATAGAAACAAATTTACAACAAAAATGAAACATGCCAAATGTAATACTGCACTTCCTCTCCAGTGTGCATTTCTTGACTGGCATAACTGTATAAACCATAACAATATATGCTATGTGTATGTAGCTTCCATTGCAATTTTTAAGAGTTTTGTAGAATTTATAATCTTACTTAATAGCATGGGCAAGCATTATATATAAGTACAGTATTTATACATCTGCAAATGTGCCCGATCCAAACTATTTACTTTTTTCCACCAAATTAATTTTTTTACTTTATCTCCCAACAGCTGGTGTGAACAAACAGAAGCTCCTGCATGTAATCCAGACAACATTTACGACAATAGAATGCTGTGAAATAAATGACTGTTTTAAAGTTTTCTTTTTTTGACTTTTGACTTTTCTTTTTTATGACTTTTTTCAAGCTATCATTTTACCAAATAAAACCATTTAAACGTAAATATAATTTTATACAAATTTATAGTGGACAGCTAGATGACCTTGCTGTAAAGGGACTGCTATAAACAGACTTTACTACACTCATTTCATTTCACAATTCATATAAACATATTTTTTATGATTTCTTTACTCTTCTATATGAAGATTAAAAGTTTTGGTGGTATGAACTTTCAGTGGAGGGACAGTCATTTTAATATTCTTTAATAATATTTTTTATTGCAATCCACAGTTTAACAGATGTAAGTTATTCCCTTTATTATATAACTTCTGTAACATCCCTGGGCTATGGCTGTCATGAATTAAAATAACATGCTAAATACTTTTTTGCAGCATCAAGCAGCATAATGGACTGTTATAGTACAGCTGAAATAACTTATGCAAATGACACCGTAAGTCTCACACATTCAAGGTAATAATGGCCATATCCATTTAACTCTTATGTTAAAAATAAAGTGGATAAAAATACTCTTTCTTGAAAACAGTGGCAACAATGCAAACATTACTGATTTGTTTATAATTTTCAACTAATTTTATCCAACTGATGCGTACAGTCGTTCTGACAGTGTTTTCAACATTAATAAGTTTGTAAGGCTTAATATAAAATCTACAAGATCAACAAATGTAAACAGAAGTGAGGCAGCATTGACCCTTGGCAAATCATTATCATTGAGCCATGCAACAGTTCACATTAAAACACAGTACCTGTCCAATCTCATTATAAGTATTAGTATACCAATCAGTATAAGACAACTCCCGACACACTTCAGGACACCCTGAAGTTCAAGCACATAGCTGTATGTGTTATTGCAGAGAGAAGAACTCTGTGCTGTCTATCCTCTCATCAGCGTGTGAAGGCTCTGAAGAGGCAAGTGGATGAAGGCCCTGCTGAAAAATCCAGCATAAACCAGCATGGATTCCAAGCTGGTCCAGGCTGGTTTATGCTGGTTAGAGCTGATATACTGCTGGTCCAGGCTGGTTTATGCTGATATAGTGCTGGTTTATGCTGGTATATTGCTGGTTAGTGCTGGTCCAGGCTGGTTTGTGCTGGTATAGTGCTGGTCTAGCTGGTGGACCAGCATATCCATGCTGTTCTCAAGCAAAATGGAGCTGGTGATGCTGGTTCACCAGCATGGTCTTGCAGAGTGTCAGTAGGCCTACTAGGTCAGCTGTCTGTATGCAAGTAGTGTTTTGGGGACAAACATAGTTTTTCGTTGCATATTTCTCTATTTTACACATAAATGATGTAAAGGAAAAACATATGTTTAAAACATGATTTATTGAATTTTATGATAACTATGTAATTACTTTTGATCCCTCTGCTGAAAGTAGTACTGGAAATTTTAATTGCTTTTGTTATGATTACATTATTAATCAAAAACATTTAGAGATATGAAAACCAAAAAAAAGCCTAATAGAAGTGTAATCATAAGCAGTTAAGCAGTTTGTCAATGGCCAAGTGCCCAACGAAAATGAACACTATTCACCATAATGGTAACAGACTTCAGCAACCTTTGTACATGTACCATATGAAAGAAATAAAGCCAAACTTGTTTGCAATAAGTGAATATGGTAATTCTGTTTTTGCAGTCGTTTAATCATCCTCTAGTGAGATATTGATTTCATCTAAGACCAGTGTTGGGGAAAGTTACTTTTAAAAGTAATGCATTACAATATTGCGTTACTCCCTAAAAAAGTAACTAATTACATTATTTAGTTACTTTTTATGGAAAGTAATGCGTTACATTACTTTTGCGCTACTTTCACGTTACTTTTTAAATATGAGCAGGGCTTGATTGTTTTTAATATAAGAAGTTCTATTTATAGCAAATATAAAAGCCCTTTCACACCAAAAAGTGTAATGAATAAACCTCAGGCTAAAGGAAAAGTAAATTCACATATGTACAGTAGAACGCAGGAGAAGAAACACTCTTCAGCAATAAAAAACAAAGCACAATTGTTAGTTTATCTAAAGTCATTTTTGCTTATTAGTATGGTTGAACTGGATCATCAAAGGTCAGCAGCAAAGTCATTGGTTAATAAAATGTGATTAGATCAATTTTATGTTATTTAAAATATTTAATTATTGCAGGTTTTCGTCATATTCTGAGTTTGCATTTCACTGTTTTAATTCATTTTGATGAATATTTTGTAATCTCGTAATTATGATTTAAGTATGTCAGAATTTTGACTTTTTAAGGCATTCATTTTTTTCTTACATGGCGGAAATGGGCTTCCATAGCTTTCAATAGGTGTTAACAGAGAGAGTTTATTTCTTTAAATATGTTGAATAAACGATTTGCACTATTAGATTATCTTAATAATCTACTTCAGCTCTTCAAAAACAACTGTGATCAGGTAAAAGGTCTTGTGGGCTGTGCTCATATTCAGTTGTTCTGCAGTGAGGTACACAAAACTATTTGATGGAGTGTTTTTAGTCTTCATATTGCATTTCCATCCTCTAAATCAGCTTTCTAATAGCCTACATGTGCTATTATAAGATTTATATGTTGCAAATATGACATCTGAAAACTCCTCATCACATACAAAAGCACACTGAATGTATCTACAGTATATTCACACAGAGTTAGACCATATTTCTTACTTCCGCATTAAACTCTGTGAAAGTGAAGTGATGGGGCCGGTGCCCATAGAGTTCAGCTGTCCTGCAGTGAACGTCTGGATATGATGAAGTGTTTTCAGCTTTCACATTTCCAACTCCTGTATCTTCTAATAGCAGCTTTATTAGAATGTAAAGGTAAGTGTCTTTTATATGAAGTCAAATTCATTTAACCACCACACAAACAAGAGTTATGCATATTATTTATCAGTGTACTGTGGGTGTGTACATGTGACACAGGTGTGACATGAATATAATCAATGCCATTCATAGGTTACATAATTGTTACTTATTTAGAAGTTTCTACTGACCTTTAGTTTCTGCTCTAGATAATGTGTCAAACTTAATAAATCACTAAGTGTGTCACTATTTGTTTTAATACATTTTTTATTTAAAAAAGTCTCATTTTCTCAGGGTGGATTGTTTTTCTTTTTAATTTCCTTTTAGCTCAAACACGGAGACCCTGCGAGCAGGTTCATCAGTTGAACATAAACTATTTTCAGAGTGACAATATGTGTGTTTCTTTCCTGACCACAACCCACCCGCTGGAGTCTCTAACAGTCAAACTACACAAGAAAAACCAAGATAAAGACATCCTGATATATCCAGACATCTCTCCAGCATCAGAGCTCCAGAGATGGTCTGTGAGGAAAGATGATGGAAATGTTACACTTGATCTGAAAGACATCAGATTATCTGATGATGGCTTTTATGACTGTCAGGTCTACAAGGATCAGGACTGCCTTCATTCAACTCGATTTAACCTGAGTATTATAAGTGAGAATGCAAATGATTCAAAACAAGCTAATAATCACCATTAGAGAGCCATATGCATGCATAATATGACTAGTAACGTGTTTCTCTGATTTCAGAGTGTAAAACTTTGGAATCTGTCTATTCAACACCAGGCTCATCGGTGTTGCTGCCATGCTCTGAACATCCTCTACAAAACAGAACTGAACAAGTCACCTGGAAAGTCGTTACTGGTCACCAACCAGCAGATATAACTCCGTATCGGACAAACAAGCCCTCAAGCAGCACAGAGAAACTCCTGAAGCCTCTGTATGAGAGAGCGAGAAAACTAGCAAACGGATCTCTGCTTGGATGAATTGTGGTATTAGTGCAGAGTGAATGAAAAAACCTGCTATGAAGTGAAGCTGCTGCTGGAAGGTATCTTTTCAATCCCTATTTTTAAGTCTTAATACAGATTCTCTGGCAGACATTAATTAGACTGAAAGATTAAGTTAAACTATGCTATCAAAATGTGAGTTGAAATAGGTTAGTCAAAGTATTTTTTGATTTTCAAGGTAATAAACATGATAAAATATGTAAAATATGTTTAGGTACGGTTTAGATTAAAATGATGTTAGCATGTGGTTAAAGTGTCTGTTTGGTAATACAGTAGATGTGATGAATGTGTGAATATTTAAACAAACTTGTAGAAGGTTAATGTTTTTATACCTGCTGGAAAACGTAGATTTAACATTTGCATTACTGTCTAAATATGTATGAAATTATAGATATATTTTGTATTGTAAAAGTTGTTTGTATTTTGATTAAAGAAGTTTATCCAATGACACTGAAAACACTTTCCACAACATCATTATCTGCAGGTAAGTGCCTGAAGTCGTGTGTGTGATTAGATGCTCCAACCCCAGCTGCTGACATTACGGCTGGCCAAACTCAAGGCAACAACAGTGACAAGAGTTAAACAGTGACAGCTAATCTGACAGTAGTATTGATGACCACAATAGTGTCTCTGTGTCTCCTCATATCACTGACCGTCTGTGTCATTCTGTATTTTTTAAGAAAACAAAGGAGCAAAATCAACAGCCAAAGTAAGTCCACAACTGTTGTCCTGGAAAGTTTAGCACTATTGAAATTATCTTAAACAGCATATTTTAAATAATAAAAATGGCTTATTGGGGAAAAAACCAAACATACACATTTTTATGTGTGTGTTGTTATTTTTCTACTGACCAGTTATGACAGAAATCAGGATCTGCTACACTGATCTTACATTTGCTCATTTTGTAGTTGTTTTCTTTCAAATTAGTGAATTTAATTGAAGTTCTTTGAGCAACTGTATGATGTGCTATTACTATGTTAGCTTGTCAGTGAAAGCAAGCAACCAAGTAAATGTATTTAGAATTTTGATGTTTTAAGTCTTCTAAGATTGTTTTGCAATGAGACATGAAATATAGTTAATAGCATGCCTTCATGGTGATGAGAGTCCTCATTGTTGGAATGAAAGGCACATGGTAATACTGTAACATTTATGCAATATTATGATATTGATCAAATGGTAAAGTACTTATTTTTGTATCTTTTAGTTGAATTGAGCTGCTGGTCTACTGTATCTTATTCCAACATTTCAGGAGGCAAGTGATATTCATTGTAAATCCTTGTGTGATAAGTGTATTTGATGAAGTGTATTTAATAAGAGACTTTTTTGTTTTTTGCAGGGTTTGTTGGTCCGTTCTATTCTTTAGATGAACATAACATGACCAGCTGTGAGTTACTGCAACAGAATCATTCATTTCTGTCCTGGACTATCTACAAATTTGTTAACAATGAAGCTGAGATCCAGGATCCTGGAAGTCACATCAAATTGGTTTGGCCCAATTTACATGCTTCTTTCCAATAAGATATAATATATTATATCTTAAATTCATATACAGTAATATCACTTTATAACATGGACACACGTGTACTGTATATGCAATGCAGCACACATCTGCAACTGTGCATGATTCAAAAATTACTTTTTTTTTATCAAATTCATTTTGTACATTTGAATGTGCTTTTTTGGTGTTGTTGCTTTTGGAAATAATGTATCACTGATCCATCTCAATCTGGGGAAATTAGCTTAGTATCAGCTTTCACTCTGCTTCTGTCACATAGCTGAAACTATTTGAATGACTTAATATTACTAAAGGGGGGGGGGGCTTTTTCTACATTTCACTCACAGACTTGCTGCATTTGGACCCAATTCTAACACAAATGTGACTGCTATAAGCAGGCGGATGTGACTTTTTCTGTTACTGCTAACAGTAATGACATTTCAAAATCATGTACTAAAAAAGTGATAGAAGACTTTATTGTAGCTTGTCCTTGAAAAGCTCACTTGAAACTATGATTTATAGAATAGTCATTGCAGTTAAAAGACAAAAAATGATAACAGGGATGCATTTTTCTACAGTACACACATTCATAGGAGACACACAAATGGCAACTTATCTGTAGAATGACTCTTGGATTTTTTTGCACTTGATGTAATGTTTGTATTGCAATAAACAATTCTGAACAGAGTCAGACTTACACTTGTGTATGACTTAAGTTATTCCCTCTATTAATACTTTTTTCTGTAACCTGGGCTATGACTGTCAGCAATTTAAATAATATGTTAGCAAATACCAGTTTAGCAGCGCTAGAGAATGAATGAATGAACTCAAGTAAGTGTCTGACTGAGACAGAATACAATGGTGCAGTATTCAGAATATGATCCACAGTTATCAGTATGTATGTGCATGCATGAAGTTTATTTTATAATGTAATGCTCACTGAGGCCTGCAGAGGGCAGTGTGTGTCTCTCAAAATACTGGAGTGTCCAGACTGCTCACATCTCTAATCTCTTAAGGGTTTAGCTTTCCAAACCTCACTCATAAATGAACTTCCCTCAGATCAGCTGCATACACACTGCTCATTCCTGCTCATACTGTCGCACCCTGTTCATCACATCATATGCACATCCTGGATCTCACAGAATCTCTTTCTAAATTAGTAGTTATATATATATACTTGTATCATGACCAACAGTCAGCTCTGGAGTCCTCAGTTCTCAGCTCTGTGGATGATGATGATGATGGATTGTATGATCATTCCAGCATTACCTCTAAAATCTGCAGACCAGTTCCTGCTAAAAACCGAGAGAGGAATCTGTGGAATGGGGTGTGAATGAGAGCTGCCTGTTGATGAAGTACAAACAAGGAAAAGAACTGACGCTTAATTTTTGGACTAAATAACTTTAGTCCTGCTGTAAAAATAAATAATAGATAGTGACACGTCTTTTATTTTTCACTCTTGAGCTTTAACTCTCTACGCCACATCACCATAATTACTGTATAAACCAGATGTGCAATCTCAGGTTAAATTATTTTCTGTCCATAAAACGGGGAAACGGCTTTTCACACACTGAGACACCTGACGTTTTAACTGTCATTGAGTCAAATACATTCAGACATGGTTTTGTTATTAATCTGGACCTCAGGTCCACCTTAGAGTGCCTTTTGTGAAAGAGCTTTAATGATCCCTTTAGTTTGAGTGTAAAAACTTTTTTTTTTCAGAGTTAAAGCCAATTGACTTGAGAATATAACTGACTATGACTGAATAACTGAAAAATGAGCAATTTAGACAATTTGAGAGTGAGACCATAATATTTTAATTTAACTTAAGGATAAATTGAAGAAATGAGAAACTTTCGTTTGTATAAATTGAATGAATACAGATGAAAGGAACATGACTGAATTTAGTTTCAAGTTTTGTACATCTTTCTAAAACTGTCAGTTAGCAGAGAGTACTCATAGTTATTATTTTTTTACAGTGTAACAAAAAGCAAAAGTAAAACAAAGGGAAATGCCATTAATAATCCAAAACATTGTGTTCCTGTTTTACAGCTCTTAGAGATGAGAAATCAAGGATTAGAAATGACTGATTTCATTCTCTGCTTAGAGTGCATGTTTTTAATAGGTGTTTACAGGGAAAGTGTACTTCTTTAAATATGTTGAATGTTATCTTTAAAATAACTAACTCATGTAGCTAATTGTTTTAATGATTAGAATGTGTGCAAAATTGCTCGTCTCTGACATTTTACACAGATCACATTTCCTACTTCAGCTCTTCAAAAACAACTGTGTTCAGGTAAAAGGTCTTGTGGCCCGTGCTCATATTCAGTTGTACTGCAGTGAGCTACTCGAAACTATCTATTTGATGAGGTGTTTTAGCCTTCAAACTGCATTTCCAATCCTCCACATCTAACGGCATCTTCCTAATAGTAATACATCTGCTATTATAAGATTTAAAAGTAAATATGACATCTGAAAACTCCCCATTGCATACAGAAGCTCAGTGAAGACCTCTATATTCACACATAATTAGCCCATATTTCCTACTTCCGCATTAAATTCAGAGTAACTGATATAACTCTGTGAAAGTGAAGTGATGTGGCCTGTGCTCATATAGAGTTGAGCTGTCCTGCAGTGAGCGTCTGGATATGATGAGGAGTTTTCAGTCTTCATATTTCCAACGCCTGTATCTTCTAATAGCAGCTTTATTAGAATGTAAAGGTGAGTGTCTTTTATTTGAAGTCAAATTCCTTTAACCACCACACAAACAAGAGGTATGAATATTATCAAAGTACTGAGGGTGTGTAAATGAGGCACGGGTGTGACATGAATACAATCAATCTCATTCATATGTTACATAGTTCTTACTTATTTGGACATTTCTGTTGACCTAACAAGCAAGAAAGCATGTCATTAAGAACCGTATTTGTTTTAATATTTTTTTTGTGCAAAGATTAACCCAGACAGTATTTTTATATAAAATTGATATAAAAGTCAGTTTATGGATTTAATATTGTTATACACTTGCAACCAAGTGGATCATTTGAGAAAATTACTTGTTTTTTATTGTAAACCCTGTGGTGGTTTCCTGTCTTTCCATGTCTCAGTTCTCTCAGGATGTCTCACTTCTCTTTTTAATTCCTTTTTAGCTCAAACACGGAGACCCTATGTTCATCAGTTGAACATAAACTGTGTTCAGGGTGACAGCACGTCTATTTCTTGCCTAACCACAACCCACCCGCTGGAGTCTCTAACAGTCAAACTACACAAGAAAAACCAAGATAAAGACATCCTGATATATCCAGACATCTCTCCAGCATCAGAGCACCAGAGATGGTCTGTGAGGAAAGATGATGGAAATGTTACACTTGATCTGAAAGACATCAGATCATCTGATGATGGCTTTTATGACTGTCAGGTCTACAAGGATCAGGACTGCCTTCATTCAACTCGATTTAACCTGAGTATTATAAGTGAGAATGCAAACATTTTAAACAAGCAACTAATCACCATTGGAGAGCTGTATATATATTGAGACTACTTCTGTGTTACTGTTTTCAGAGTGTCAAATGTTGAACGCTGTTCATGCAAATCTAAACTCTTCAGTGTTACTGCCATGCTCTGAACATCCTCTACAAAACAGAACTGAACAAGTTACTTGAAAAATCGTTAATGATCACCAGTCAACAGAAATAACCCAATATCGCCTTCTATACAACCCCTTAAGCACAGAAAAACGCCCAAAGCCTTTGTATGAGAGAGTGAGAAAACAAGCGAATGGATCTCTGCTTATAAGGAATGCAGTCCACACTGATGAATCGTGGTATCGGTGCAGAGTGAATGAAAAAACCTGCTATGAGATGAAGCTGGTTATGAAAGGTGTGTTTTCAATGCAATATTTTGAAATCAAATCTAATCTAATTAAGCAATATCACATGAGGAGAAATAGTGGGGTTCTTCCAAATATAATGTGATTCCAGCGCTGATAATCAGCCACAATAATATTTAGACCTTAATAGTCCTATACTAACAAAAATAGTTCTAAAAGTCAAAGTAGAATAAACTATTGCTTCTATGAGGAACACAGTCGTGGTGTTTAAATGAATCAGTTGAGTAAATGATTTTTTTACTCAAAGGGTCAGGTTTTGCCACTTAAGTGGCATAATTATGTAGCCTGTATAAATCCCCTTTACAAATGCACAGACAGTCTACCTATAATAGTTTAATAGTTTTAAATTATTATAGTTTAACATTTTTATTATAGTCTAAATATCTTCTGAAGAGATTAATAACACCAAAAACTTCAGCATACATCACATTATGCTTCAGATGAAGTCTTTGATAGGCCAAATATATTTACTCTTAGGCTGCTGTCTTTATAAAAAGAATGCTGCGTTTAACCATACTTTTTAGATACATTTATTAATATTTGAATTTGAATTATAGATTATGAGACACCTCATTCGAAACAACAATATTGGAAACACTTTCCACAACATTGTTAGCCACAGGCAAGACCAGAGCCTGAATATGTGTGTGTTTGTTTATCTGCATGTGTGTGATCAAAATAATCTATTCAAATGAAGTGTTGTTATGGTCTTTTCTTTTTTGATCACATATGTTCCAGCCTCTGCTGACAGTCCTTTTGGCCAGGCTGAAAGCAACAATGAGCACAAGAGTCTGACAGTAGTATTGATGACCACAACAGTGTCTCTGTGTGTCTTCATATCACTGACCATCTGTGTCATTCTGTATTTCAAAACACGAAGATGCAAAGCCAACAGCCAAAGTAAGTCCACAATTGTATCCCTGAAACGTATAACACTATTGTGTTGTCACTGTCATAGCAATGGCTTATTAACAACGAGAGAGGAAGTGATGACTGTTATTGTCATCAGAACATAGTTTGTATGTGTATACTTCCTGTTATATATTTATCCTTGACTCTAACTGAACATTTATTCAGACAGAAACCAGAACCAGCTAAACAGCAGGCCCTCTATCATTTGCTTGTTTTGCAGTTGTTTTCCTTCAAATGAGTGAATTTAAGAGTAGATGTTTCTTGTGCAACAGTAAGATGTGCTATTAGTATGTCAGAAAGTGAAAGTTAAATGTAATAAGGATTTATGTCAGAAAGAAACATAATGTAACTTTTATGCAAGATTGTAAAGTCTCTTTTCGTCTCTTATAGCACAGCTAAATGGCCGGTTCTCTGTATATTACACCGAAGTTGCAGATGGTAAGTGGCATTAATTTTAAATGTTTAAATGTATAAATAAAAATGAAAATTGATGTAATTGATTACAATCTCTCTCTTTTTTTTGGACAGGGTTTGATGTACCATTGTATTCTTTAATTGAACAAAACACAGCCACAATGACCACCTGTAAGTTAATGCAAAGTATTATTTCTATACACATGCTACACTGAAAATGTAAGCTATTTGAATGGATGAAATTAATCTTCAGTTTGTTTAAACAATTCACACAGAATTTGCAAATGTAAACATGATTCAAACAATACATGAACTGATTTTTCTTTAATAATGGCAGGTGGTGTCAAAATGAATTTTTGAACTTTATCTCCCAACAGTTGGTGCTGAACAATCAGAAGCTCCTGCATTTAAACCAGATGACATGCATGCAAAGTTAACACTGTGAAACGAATATTGGCATTTTGAAACTTTTGTGATGTCAAAGTCTTTGAGAAATCACTAATTTAGTAATTACATGGCATCTCTCACAAATTATAATAAAGGGGAACATCTTTTATACTCAAATAGTTCTGGGTGACACTCGTTGAGGCTCTTTGTAATGCTATTATGTTTTTATTGTTTTTTTAATCCTGTAATGTGAAACTAATATGTTGTCATGCAACTTTAAAATCTTCAGTTCTTTCAAACTCTATAAAAAGTTGTCAAAACAACTATAAGCCTTTATATCGTAGCAGACAGGCTGTGACTGATTTGTTTTGTGAGGCACAGTCACAGGCTGATGATCTAATAACTGGTCTGATGCAAGCTTAAAAAGTTAATGATGAAAATAAACATTACAGATGCCAGTGTCATCATAGCAGCAAATTTATCAAGGCTTCTTTGAATTATGTAGTGTGAACAGTAAATTCATCAGAAATCATATTCACAGTTAAGAATGTAGAATTAACAATACGCAGGGGTAGGGCTCATTTCTTGTGGTTTTCCATGTTATCCATCAGTGTCACATGATCATGGTTTTTCAACAACATCTTTTGGTGCACTACCAGAAAAACAGATACCTTACAGTATATACAGCAAACACTCCATTAAATGCTGAACCTTTTTGTGCTTTACAAAGAGGAGTCAAAATCCACACCCTGGACACACATAGTATAGTATCACTGATTCGTGCTAATCTGTGGAAAATTATTGCTTAATATCAAATGTTGCACTATTGCTATTTACACATCGCTGAAACAAGGAGGGGTCAGGTTTGTCAGTGTAATGCCTCTGGCAAATTTTCATGAATGCTTTTTTCTATTTACCACTTAACAAATGAAACAATCTAAATTTAAATACAATCTAAAGACCTTGCTGCATTTAGACACATTATTGACACAACTGGGACTGCTGTAAACAGATCTTTTACTTTTATATTACTTGAGAGTTTTAAGGGCCACGGGTGCCCTTTTTCAGATATAATTTCGACTTAAGGGATGTAACAGGGTTGACAGTTTTTACAGTTCAGTTTGACATTATTACAAGACACGAGCGCAAAGGTTTTAAAACTGCAAGGTGCTTCTTATAAATGAATGCTGATATGTTGATAAATATCTACTTTAAATAGTTATTAGTTTACTACAAAATCAAGGCAACAGTGATGACATTTTAAAATCATCCTCTAAAAAACAATGTCCTTCAAAACTTTACCACTTGAAAAATGACAAAGTTTTATTGATTTATAGAATAGTTAATTGTTGTTAAAAGAGAAAACTGATAACAGGGGTGTGATGCATTGTTATACACACACTCATTTGAGAGACACAAATGGTTTTGTATAGAACGACTCTTGGATTTATTTTATTTACTATTATGCTTTTTATTATATACAATATATAATTTAACAGAATTTATGCAATTGAACAACTAAACAGCCTTGAAGAATGATTTAGACATGTAAAGATAGGGATATAAATGGAAACATTTTGATTTTTTGTGGTTTGTTATTATTAACTTATTATGAAGTTATTCCCTCTATAGTATTTCCTTTGTTGCATATCTGGGCTATGAGTGTCCTTCAAAACTGCTTATCAAACTCCAGCTCTCTAGTTTAATACCAGTTGTGTCTGCTCTGGACACACAGTGATGCAAACTTGTTAAATATGTACTTTCAGTGTTCATCCAATAATTACAGTGTGAAACATCTAATTAGGACTTAGAGATGGGATTCAGGTGAATGTTGACTATTACTCACATAGGCGATTATACCTCACTTGTGTCTGACTTTCTTTTTCTCTATTATTCATAAGGTCATTGATTGATTATTGTTAGATACTTATTCATTCATTTTTTTCCAATTATTTTTTCTTAATTCAGATCTATATGGAGACACTACGTTACACCAGTGGTGGGCCGTCAGGGCCTAAACACTATCAGACTCACTGATTTAGTTTTAATATATTTTTCCATGCATGTGTATTAAATTATTTCCAATAGTCTATTCTCTTCATTTCATAGCTTTTCTCTAGGTTGCACTGCTTCCAGCAGTGTATGTTTATATTACAGCTTTTATCCAATCATATTTCAGCAATCGTGTTGCCAGGGTCAAAGAAATCTGCCTTAAGGCCTTCAGAATCAACAGTGCAGGCGTCTGTTAGCTTAAATCAATGGCAATGAAACCGTTGCTTTAACCAATCAGATTTCGAGTTGGCAACACCAGGGCCATCTAGCTGGCTAACGATAACGTCAGCATTTTCTCGTCTTTTGATTGGATGGTCAGCATACTAGCTAGCAAACAGCATCACTGTAAATCATTTTACTAAAACTTAGTAAAACTTGTATTACTGTTTCTCAGGTTTGGATTTTCAGTGCATTTTGAAAAAATATTTGCCTACTATATTTAGTCAATCTAAAAACAGTAGTCCTAATGACAGCGAAAAACAACCACACACCTCCTCG
>NW_015505190.1:230978-309443 GCF_001515645.1 Sinocyclocheilus grahami | reverse complement strand
GGGAGACTCGTGAAGACGAAATAAAGCAGTAAGAGAACATTCAATTGTTAGGTCAACTTTAAAACACATGTAATCACCTTATTTGTTTTATACCAATGCTATCTGTAAGGTATAAATACGTTTGGGTGAATAAATGTCTGTAAGAACATCGGAGGGACTGTATTTGTGTCATTTTTTTAGGTTAATGCTTCAGCTACAGATGATGTGTTGCGCAATTGTTAATTGGGTTTCTTTCTTTAGTAATGGCATTCATTCTCGCTACATAAGATACCTCTCTGTTATGTAGTGCCCTGTTATACTGCATTACTGTGTAATATTTATGGTTTCTATAGCCGTGGCATCATTATGATGGTATGAAGAGATGGATTAATTCATGTAGGACGCCACTGAAGGCCTAGATGTAAAATGCACGGCCCACCACTGCGTTACACCTATATTTCCTTTAACTTTTTGTTTTATTCTATTATATTTCTATAATCATCATCATTTGTTGTCGTTGTTGTTATTATAACTAGTTATCCAACACATATCCAGCTATTTAATGTTCAGCTGTGAAAATGATACATTTTTATGCAGTCACACTTCTTGATGTCCTTCGACTTAACTTTTGCTTGTAAAGCGTGTCTGCTGACTTACCTTAGGCAGGCCTGTGTTTTCAGGCTATCTTTCTGAAGAAACGGACTAACTTTTAAGATATTTTCTATAAAATCGCATTGCTTAATTTTCCTTAACCTCGGGATAGTGGAACGAGATCGTGTCTCTCAGGTGAAACACGCCACATGACGCTGTTCCCGCGGGCTGAGGCGAAACAAACGGAGAGAGCTGCCGAAGCAATGAGGTCACACGACAGATTTCACTCTGACGCTTTGTAACGACCCGTGAAACCTGCAAGAGGGAGGGGAGGAAGGGAAGGGAAGGGAAGGGAGGAGAGGAGTGTCTGACAGAACCGTTCAGCTCGAGGCGAGACCTGCACCGTGGATATTTATTATTCAGCGACGATATTCAGAACACAACAACACACAACAGCGACGAGTTCGCGCGCGCAGCGGGATATTCAATTATTTACTGAAGTAGGCTACTGTTGTCTTTTGAGTTTTGGTACATTAAGCTAAAATGAATCGAATGGGGAGTATGTGCACATTTGATGAAATCAGATGGGATGACAGAATGGTATGTACCAATTTATTCATTACTTATTGTATACTATCTCTTGAAAAAATAACAAATGTGATTGTTTTTACTTAAATTTGTCTGCATCGTTTTGCACAGGTCTGGTTGTTATCTGAAACAAAGTTGCACATACAAATCTTGTGACTATACAATAGCCTAATATGAATATGGATGAATAAGCACAAGTGAAATTGATTCAAATATAACTAAAATAGTTAGTTTTGAGGGGAAATGTTAACACATGTTGCCAAAGGTTTTTGGGTCGTTTTCTCATCATACTCATAAAAGAGAACTTTGATCCTCTGTAACGAATCTTCCTGGTAAATTATTAAATGCGCTACGTGTTCCCTCACTTATTTACAAGGTCCAGTGCTTCATTCATTCATTCATTTTTATAGTCAAAATGAAGTTTGTAAAGCCAAGTTTAAATGTGACCCTTTATTAATTAACAGTATTTATAGTGGCAAGCTGCACTAACCCTCCTTTACCTCCCTTTGCCCTTCTCTGTATGCACAACAGATGCTTAATCTGGTTTAATGTCACTTACTTGATATTTGGTTTCCCTAATAACCTGTAAGAGGCATTTGTGCCAGCACAGGGGATAGTTAAGCCAAATACCAGCTGTGTCCATGTCTGTTCAACCAGACTGTATTTAAAAAGTGTAATGGCAGGTAAGATGATTATTAACCTGAGCTTTCCATCAGGTTGCTGGGCAGCCGTGTGCCCTTACTGGTTTAATGGCTTCACAGAATATATATTTCATGCTTTCTACATGCAAAGTGGGCAATAAGGTATAGGAAGTGAGACAGGGCTCAAGTATTTGCTTGATTGTGGAAGGTTTCCTTCCTTTTTAACATTATGGTCATTCAGACTGATTCAAAATTCTGGCTTGATAATGCACCATATTGTAGCCTATGTTTTTCAGCAGCTACTGTTTTTGCATATTTTTGATTTGCTAACATGAAAACAGGACATCATTCAACAGGAAGCTCTTTAATGGACTTGTCATGCATCACAAGGTCAAAGACCATTTGAGATGCATTCTTTGGAGAGTCATGCACTTACAGATTCACTTCTGAAAGTACTTTTAAAGTTCTTTAGTAGATTAGGGTCAAGAAAACTTGGTAACACTTTAGTATAGGGATCAATTCTCACTAGTTGCTTATTAGCATGCCTATTAATTACTTATTGGCTATTTATTAGTTCTTATAAAGCACATATTTTGCATGACCATATTCTACACCCTTAATCCTACCCAATACCTAAACATAACAACTACCTTACTAAGTAATAATAAGCAACAAATTGGGAGTTTATTGGGGCAAACGTCATAGTTAATGGTTTGTTAATATCAAGAACTGAACCTTAAAATAAAACACTTTTTCACTTTTATACTTTGAAATTGATTTGGAGATTATGAAAAAACTCCTCCTTTTTTATATGAAGTAAAAGCCAACAAAAGCTTTTTTTGTAGCTCTATTGTTTTGTTTTTTTACAAGATTAACCAGATGATCTGTGGTTATGTAAGGCGTTCCTGCTTTTTTAAAACATTTTTTTTAAACCATTGTTCAACCAGCTGTGTCAGTATATTTACTTTCTCTCTACTCCATCTACTCTATTTATTTTGTTCATTTACCGGTCCCTTGATCAATGCCTCTTTCGCTTTTGGCTTAAGAGTCAAACAACAAATATTTAACTTCAAACTTATATTTACTCACTTTTTATGTGGCTTGTGTGAAAGTACAACTTTTGCCTCTCTCATCAAGTTCATATTATGAAGCAGATTGCACTGATAGTCATTAGCCCTCTGTGTGTCTATGGTACTTATGCTGGGGTAATATAGAGTACATACAATACAGTACCAATGCTATCTGTAAGGTATAAATACGTTTGGGTGAATAAATGTCTGTAAGAACATCGGAGGGACTGTATTTGTGTCATTTTTTTAGGTTAATGCTTCAGCTACAGATGATGTGTTGCGCAATTGTTAATTGGGTTTCTTTCTTTAGTAATGGCATTCATTCTCGCTACATAAGATACCTCTCTGTTATGTAGTGCCCTGTTATACTGCATTACTGTGTAATATTTATGGTTTCTATAGCCGTGGCATCATTATGATGGTATGAAGAGATGGATTAATTCATGTAGGACGCCACTGAAGGCCTAGATGTAAAATGCACGGCCCACCACTGCGTTACACCTATATTTCCTTTAACTTTTTGTTTTATTCTATTATATTTCTATAATCATCATCATTTGTTGTCGTTGTTGTTATTATAACTAGTTATCCAACACATATCCAGCTATTTAATGTTCAGCTGTGAAAATGATACATTTTTATGCAGTCACACTTCTTGATGTCCTTCGACTTAACTTTTGCTTGTAAAGCGTGTCTGCTGACTTACCTTAGGCAGGCCTGTGTTTTCAGGCTATCTTTCTGAAGAAACGGACTAACTTTTAAGATATTTTCTATAAAATCGCATTGCTTAATTTTCCTTAACCTCGGGATAGTGGAACGAGATCGTGTCTCTCAGGTGAAACACGCCACATGACGCTGTTCCCGCGGGCTGAGGCGAAACAAACGGAGAGAGCTGCCGAAGCAATGAGGTCACACGACAGATTTCACTCTGACGCTTTGTAACGACCCGTGAAACCTGCAAGAGGGAGGGGAGGAAGGGAAGGGAAGGGAAGGGAGGAGAGGAGTGTCTGACAGAACCGTTCAGCTCGAGGCGAGACCTGCACCGTGGATATTTATTATTCAGCGACGATATTCAGAACACAACAACACACAACAGCGACGAGTTCGCGCGCGCAGCGGGATATTCAATTATTTACTGAAGTAGGCTACTGTTGTCTTTTGAGTTTTGGTACATTAAGCTAAAATGAATCGAATGGGGAGTATGTGCACATTTGATGAAATCAGATGGGATGACAGAATGGTATGTACCAATTTATTCATTACTTATTGTATACTATCTCTTGAAAAAATAACAAATGTGATTGTTTTTACTTAAATTTGTCTGCATCGTTTTGCACAGGTCTGGTTGTTATCTGAAACAAAGTTGCACATACAAATCTTGTGACTATACAATAGCCTAATATGAATATGGATGAATAAGCACAAGTGAAATTGATTCAAATATAACTAAAATAGTTAGTTTTGAGGGGAAATGTTAACACATGTTGCCAAAGGTTTTTGGGTCGTTTTCTCATCATACTCATAAAAGAGTACTTTGATCCTCTGTAACGAATCTTCCTGGTAAATTATTAAATGCGCTACGTGTTCCCTCACTTATTTACAAGGTCCAGTGCTTCATTCATTCATTCATTCATTCATTTTTATAGTCAAAAGGAAGTTTGTAAAGCCAAGTTTAAATGTGACCCTTTATTAATTAACAGTATTTATAGTGGCAAGCTGCACTAACCCTCCTTTACCTCCCTTTGCCCTTCTCTGTATGCACAACAGATGCTTAATCTGGTTTAATGTCACTTACTTGATATTTGGTTTCCCTAATAACCTGTAAGAGGCATTTGTGCCAGCACAGGGGATAGTTAAGCCAAATACCAGCTGTGTCCATGTCTGTTCAACCAGACTGTATTTAAAAAGTGTAATGGCAGGTAAGATGATTATTAACCTGAGCTTTCCATCAGGTTGCTGGGCAGCCGTGTGCCCTTACTGGTTTAATGGCTTCACAGAATATATATTTCATGCTTTCTACATGCAAAGTGGGCAATAAGGTATAGGAAGTGAGACAGGGCTCAAGTATTTGCTTGATTGTGGAAGGTTTCCTTCCTTTTTAACATTATGGTCATTCAGACTGATTCAAAAGTCTGGCTTGATAATGCACCATATTGTAGCCTATGTTTTTCAGCAGCTACTGTTTTTGCATATTTTTGATTTGCTAACATGAAAACAGGACATCATTCAACAGGAAGCTCTTTAATGGACTTGTCATGCATCACAAGGTCAAAGACCATTTGAGATGCATTCTTTGGAGAGTCATGCACTTACAGATTCACTTCTGAAAGTACTTTTAAAGTTCTTTAGTAGATTAGGGTCAAGAAAACTTGGTAACACTTTAGTATAGGGATCAATTCTCACTAGTTGCTTATTAGCATGCCTATTAATTACTTATTGGCTATTTATTAGTTCTTATAAAGCACATATTTTGCATGACCATATTCTACACCCTTAATCCTACCCAATACCTAAACATAACAACTACCTTACTAAGTAATAATAAGCAACAAATTGGGAGTTTATTGGGGCAAACGTCATAGTTAATGGTTTGTTAATATCAAGAACTGAACCTTAAAATAAAACACTTTTTCACTTTTATACTTTGAAATTGATTTGGAGATTATGAAAAAACTCCTCCTTTTTTATATGAAGTAAAAGCCAACAAAAGCTTTTTTTGTAGCTCTATTGTTTTGTTTTTTTACAAGATTAACCAGATGATCTGTGGTTATGTAAGGCGTTCCTGCTTTTTTAAAACATTTTTTTTAAACCATTGTTCAACCAGCTGTGTCAGTATATTTACTTTCTCTCTACTCCATCTACTCTATTTATTTTGTTCATTTACCTTGATCAATGCCTCTTTCGCTTTTGGCTTAAGAGTCAAACAACAAATATTTAACTTCAAACTTATATTTACTCACTTTTTATGTGGCTTGTGTGAAAGTACAACTTTTGCCTCTCTCATCAAGTTCATATTATGAAGCAGATTGCACTGATAGTCATTAGCCCTCTGTGTGTCTATGGTACTTATGCTGGGGTAATATAGAGTACATACAATACAGTAGTTACAAATATGTACACTATGCGAAAGCTTGGCTTGGCTATGTTGCCTTGAGGTGACAGAGTTCCACAGAACACTGCGGTGAAATTGACTTGTGTTTTGTCTTGTTACGACAATGCTGGAAGCACTTCTAATTACACTAATGAAAATGAAGAACAATGTAAACTCATTTGTATGTTGCTAATTCAATTTTTATTTATTTATTACTAATCTAAGCTATTCATTCATTCATTCATTCATTCATTCATTCCCCTTCAAGGATAATTAGATTTTTTTCTGGTCTCAAAATATAAGAAATGGGTACTTATGCTGGGGTAATATAGAGTACATACAATACAGTAGTTACAAATATGTACACTATGCGAAAGCTTGGCTTGGCTATGTTGCCTTGAGGTGACAGAGTTCCACAGAACACTGCGGTGAAATTGACTTGTGTTTTGTCTTGTTACGACAATGCTGGAAGCACTTCTAATTACACTAATGAAAATGAAGAACAATGTAAACTCATTTGTATGTTGCTAATTAAATTTTTATTTATTTATTACTAATCTAAGCTATTCATTCATTCATTCATTCATTCATTCATTCATTCCCCTTCAAGGATAATTAGATTTTTTTCTGGTCTCAAAATATAAGAAATGAAAAAAGAAAAAGGACCAAGGGGTATCACAACCATATGCTAATACTTTTGATAAAGCAAAACATTTATGAATAACATTCAAGTACATACTGTATGTCAATTACAAAAAAAAAAAAAAACTTCAGCAAATTCATTAATGTATTGATAGAATTGATTGAATATTGATAGAACAACATAAAGCTTCCACCCCCAAGTGTGGGATCAAAAATTTTAGATTTGACTATAATGACTTTTGCCATTTCATAACCTATTAACTTAATATTTTCTTTAAAAAATCGCAATTATTTTAATTCTAACATGATTAATGGTGCTATCATTAATGTTTCAGTTCACACAGATTCAGTGTTTGTATAAAGTCACCATTGTCTATGTACAGTCTCAGGTTTCCAGCAGCTATTCAGATTTCTCGCGTGACCTATACATCTTACCGAGGAAAAAACGCTTGTGTGATTAGCCGAGTGTTTTGTCTGTCTCTTTGAGAGGGCCAGAGGCCTGTATCCAATGACACATTCCACTCATGGCTCTCATACAATCCCCCTATGTTCCCTCTCTTTTTCACCCATCGTTTCTCTATGTCCTGTCTCTCTCTTGAAGCTCTTCTCGTTCTGTCTCTCTGCTTTGTACCTCACACACCTGCGTTCAGGTTTCACTCTGACCTGGTTTGATTTCCAGTGAACAAACACCTTGCACTCCATCTCTCTCCATCTCTTATTAATCGTCTCTTTGTTTTCTTAATACCCCGGTGCCAACACCTCTTTTTTTCTATTTCCTTGGTACACAAAATATGCAAATCTCACAGAGCTCTTATATAATCTCTAAATAATGACCATTCCCGTCAGCCAGAGACTTTGCATGCATATTTGTATGCATGTTTAAATGTGTCCATTTGAAAGAGAGATGTCGTGTTATCAGAGAGTTTTGGTATTTGATGCTCTGTTGTAATGAATAGCCTGTTCTGATGCCCCGAGCATAATCCTTACAAACTTCTTTCCAAATAGATTTTTTTTAATCCTCTCCCATTACAGGCATGAAAATTGTTTTGTGCTGGGTGCGTGTCATTTTGCAGGTGTGTGTTGTGTGTCTTTGTTGTTCTCTTGGGTTGAGGTGTGGTGTTGAACTTGACTGATCTCGACTCTCTAAATGCTGCTTTGCTTTCTATGGAAACACCCGATTCACACAGTCACAGGACTTCCCTGCAGTAGTGCCTGTAGATTTGTTCAGGTAAATATATTAAGGCATAATTAATTTACTTTGAATTTGTTTAGAGTCCTAAACCAACTTTTGTTGATTTGGTTATCGTTTTGTTGATACTGACTATTCAGTTGCCTTACGTCGAGTCTGTCCGTCTTCCTGCAGCGGTGTCATTGTTGTTTTGTCTCATTTATGGGATTACGATAAATGTGTTGTTTTGGCCAGGTGGGTTGAGGTGTGGCTGCGTTTTGTCTAGTGATTTAGTAAGTGGTACAATAGTTATAGGTTTTGTTTTTTTACTTGGACAGATTGTATTTACAAACCTGCATCACAGACTAATGATGTAATCCGTCTTTGTGACATGTAATACAGTGGTGTGTAACTTCCAGCTTTACATGGAATGTTTTTGACAAAACATGTTGATTACAGAGTGTGCTGTGGTAGTTTGGTGAACTGTATAGCGTCATGCTTTTCTTGTTTTGTCATGTTAATGACTTAATATTTGCCTGATCTCGAAATTACAACAGAACAGATTAGGGGTGCAACGGTTCAATTTAGTCACGTTTCGGTTTGTATTGCGGTTTTAGAGTCACGGTTTCGGTACGGTTCGGTATGTGCTATGTTTAGGGGGAAAACTATATTGTCAAATAAAAATAAATAAAATAAGAACAAATAATCTAACTACAAGTAACAGCACAAATAAATAAACAGTGAAAAAAGATACAAATAAAATAAACAGTGCTTTTCAGTGTTTTTAGGTAGGTCTAACATAGTTTTTAGGTACAGAAATTGAATAAATCAAATGTAAAATAACATTGCATTTTTGACTGTATAAATTAAAGATTAATCGTTATTAAAGTTACAAAAGTTATTCAATCAAGAGCACTGAGAGATTTCCGTGTTGTTGCTGTTTGATTAACATTAAGAAAGTGCTGTCACTTTAGGAGAACGCACTGATCCAGTGCACTGATACTGTACGTTCAGCCGACTATGTCTTCTAGGATACTCACCAAGACGGGCATTGTGACATAATTTTTGTGTGAATTTGTACATTCAAACACAATACTTCACAGAGAGCATAATATTTGCACGCGTTCTGAGTCGCGGGTTCACACGCTTCGGATGAGCGACCACACAGATCTTCTCACTGCGAGCGCAAGTTCACGTCTTCTGGCTCTTTAATATTTAAACTGGCAAGGCTTAAATTAGTTTAGTTTAAACACAGATAGCAACGTGTGCTGTTCAGGTCTCACCTGCGTTATCAACATGTGATGACAGCATAAATGACAGTTATTCCAGCATAAGGCACTCGCATTAATTAAAGAGTGACTGGTTTGTCCACGTATTGTTTTTTTCTCTCTCTCATCGCTCTTGTTGTAATGTATTGGGAAGCCAGAATTTGTATCCATCAACAGAAACATGCTTTATCCAAACTCTAACAAACCATATTGCACAGGCATTGTCAGATTTAAGTTGAACCGCGGTCCTAGTGTATGCCGAACTGTGTGTGGAGAATGGTACGTTTCGGTTTTTTACCGAGAACCGTTGCACCCCTAGAACAGATGCTATCTCGTGATCTTGATTCACGAGTGAATCAGTCAAAAGACTGGTCAGCTGCAAATAGTTTAATCAACATCTGTCAAACATCTTTCTGTAAACATGCAGACGTCCTGTTCCCTTGAGATGACTGGCTAAACTCTGAACCACATGTTCAGAGACAGTATATAGTCTGATAATGTTGTAGCCTCCTCCTTTAGTGTCAGACACTGATTTGGAAGTGCTTTATCTCCGACAGAGCTATTTCACATACTGGAGTCAGTCCCTGATCAAAGTAAATCTCACAGCTCTGACTTTTTTCATATAATTGCAAGAAAAAGTCAGAAATGTGAGAAAAATTTTTAATTTTTAATTTGGGTATTCTGTGGCAGAAACAGGCTTCGGACATTTCAAAGTTTATGTGTATGCATTATACAAATACATTTTTGTTAGGGATGCACCGATACCACTTTTTCCAGTACTCGCCCAATACTTTTATTTTTGGTACTTGCCGATACCGAGTACCGATACCAATACTTTATTGCATTTGTAAAAATTTTAAATATTGGGTACAGAAACCAAAAGAGTATGTATAATGTTAGTCGGTTGACTTCATTTATCAAATAGATACAGTCAAACCAAAATTTATTCAGACACCTTCAACATTTCTCACATTATCACAGTTTATTTGCTATAGTTTAGAAAATGGTAATAAAATATAACAAGAACTCAGAGTTAAACTGAGTCAGAACAAATTCAGCTTGATAATGTTAGATAACTTTGATAGAAAGGTATGTAATGGATTACAATCAACCAAAAAAATAGACAGCTGTTAGAGTACTGTAATCACGCGCTTTGCTGTAATAATGCAGGGAACCACTCGTTATAAATCTAACTGTGATATTTTCAGAAATAGAAGTCGCGTTTTTTTTTCATCTGAAACGTGCTGTGATTTATTTAATGCAGAAACACTCAAGCAAGCAAAACACGCGCAACGCGTGCACGTATTTGTACTGATGCAGAATGAGAGGGACAAGTACAGTACAGCCTAGCGCATTTCACACAGGCTACTAGATTTACTTTCGCCAGAAAGTCGTGTCGGCCTAAGGTTAAAAATAAATGATATTTATAGTGAATGCCCCTATAAATGGTCCTATTTTGACGATTTAGTTTTAATCCAAATGATGCATGTGCTGAGTGAACATCAAAGATCACACGACAGAATTTCTCTCTCTCTCTCTCTCTCTCTCCCTCTCAGTAACTTGTGCATTTTTTACTTTCTTGTTTTTGACGTATCCGACCGAACTGCAAACTTTCCAGTGATGTCTGTGAGAAAGGTATATTCACTCGACAAGCTCGCGCATCTGCGCCACCGCATGCTCAATCCACTCAGCGTGCTTTGTTTATCAGCTCGCGCACATCAGCTATACAGTCAACACTGAATGTTTAACATTATATTCTTTGCATACATATACTACGTAGACATCCTTAATCTCTAATAACTCCATTCTGCTGTCTGTTGTTCTGTTGTCGGTGTTTCATTGTCTGAATATGGCACTTAACACATGCTGTGTGGTATCGGTGTTCGGTATCGGGGGATTTTAACGAGTACGAGTACAGGAGCTCAGTATCGGGCCCAATACCGATACCAGTATCGATATCGGTGCATCTCTAATTTTTATAGATTTAAACTCAAAAGGGATGAGACATAAACTTGCAAATCTGAGAGGTAAACTCAAAATTGTGAGATGTAAATTCAGAATTGTGAGATAAAAACTCTCAATTCTGAGAAACGTACCTTTTTAATTTGTTTATTTGGCCGAAGCTTCCATACTTTTGTTAACTCCAGACCAATAAAACAACTTTTAAATCAAAATCTTGAGAATATTGTTCAATATTATTACATATGTGGTGGAAAGAGTACTGAAAATTTGTACTTAAGTACAAGTACTGTTACATTGCTGAGATAATACTCAATTACAAGTAAAAGTACTGGTGCCAAAACAGTACTTAAGTAAAAGTACAAAGTACTCCTCTCAAAAACTACTCAGAGTACTAGTTACTTTTTAGCAAGCGATATTTAATTAATTACCAAAAAATATTCATATCAAAGATCTATGTGGTAATAGCTACTTTGAACAAAACCCACTTTTATCTTATTGATAAAGTACGTGAATTAGTGGTCATAATACAGGAATTTCTAACTTCAATACCTTGAAAAATATCAGTATCAAAGTACCCATGAACCGGAAGTTGCAACTGACTTCAGTGTTGTGATGTATTTCCAAGTGAAATGGAATATTGAATAAAGAGTGAGGTTTTATTGTGGTGCACCTCCTGGTGCACCTCTTGCTCATAGCAGATTCACGGTTGGATTGGAGTGGTTACGTCTGACATCATGCTTCACCGCTTCTGGGTCCTAACGCTCTGCCAGACGCCCCCCAAAAAACAACAAACTGTGCATATACACACTCACGATGTCATGTAATACTGAAAAATTATAACCCTAATCTTTATCTCCATACTGAAAACCCGGATGGCCTGACAGTGATTCAGCTAAAATATAGTGTCAGAGACACTGAGCACGGAGACTGTAGTGTGCACAGCAAATTTTTAAATGCTTTTAAATGAATTTACAAAAAAAAGACAAGTACACAGCCAGTAATAAAATGATAAAACAAATGACCTCAATTCAGTTTGAGGTATTCAAAACATGACAACACTTAATTTTTATAAGCAGTGATTTAAGAGGCATACAGTATGTTAGGCCTATTTATTTAGATAAATGGAACATCAGATGGCTTTGACCTGTAATGACTACAATGTAGTGATGCAGTTAGGCAGACTAAGATATTTATACAAATCAGACAAATATCCCATTCCAAAACATTTCTATCATAAACTTACATTTTAAAGAAATTAAAGTTCCATCTTTGATTGTTGAAAGACTTTCTGGTGCAATTTACTTACAGCCAATAAAATTTCCAGTAGGATTTTCATCGGTCAGGCGTGGATCTATTCTGAATGGTTGAAATAATTTCTACTTTAAAAGCACGGAGCGAGAGGACAGGCAGTTCATTTGTATAAGTTAGGCCTATTTGAGAGCTTGCATCCAGTTTTCTGCGATTATATGACTGTGTTCTCATGTTACAATAAAGCGCTCGCCACATTTGCTCGGGAATGATTAAAATTATGCGAAATACCTGCAATCCCGTGTGGATATTCAGACTCTGTAATTGACGGGAGGCGGATGCGTGTCAAACTCGCTGTCAGAGAAGAAAGAGAGACACAGCTTGTATCGGTGTAGCCTATATACGGTAGATAGGCCTACTGTGGAAAATGAGTAATGGAACCGTGTCAGGTATTTCAGTATCTGTATCGATATATAGATATTTATGATAACACTACCATGTAGTTTGTTTCTCCAAACTTTGAGTCCATAAATTACGCTGAGCTCCCTCACCGTCTGATCAGCTCTTCACCTGCTGCAGCTGCTCTTTTCCCGGTTCAGATATCAGGGCTGTTATTGGTCCTTTTACGATCGGATTTCTTTATTGGCTACTGAAGTGCCGTCAAAGGTTTGAATATCAATTCAAAATGTGGGCGTACTCAGTAACGAACTATGATTTAAAAGTAATGAAGTAGATTATTTTGCTTAATTTGTATTTAAGTACAAGTAAAAGTACAGCTGTAAAAATATACTCAAAAAAGTACAAGTACCCAAAAAAACTACTCAATTACAGTACCGTGAGTAGTTGTAATTCGTTACTTCCACCACTGCATATAATATAGGTAAAATGCTAAACTCTTCCATGTATCCCTTGGTATAGTGAATCATTTTTTCGCACATACCACAGCTGAATCATTGTTTGTCATAGGAATAAAAGTATACTTGATTACTTAATCACATAATGTTATATAATGTCATTTGCTAGAGTAATTAGCCTTTTATTGTATCTCATATTCTGTCTTGTTATTACCTATTACTAGATGATCACACAGGGATGATATAGTAATAGGTAATAATAATAATTTGCAGTATTTTTATGAATCACTGCTGCTTCTCTATTTGTACATGATGTCAGGTTTACCTATAACAGTAATCTGCCATTATACCCCATTATCACTGTCACTATCACTGTCATTTGTACCAAACTGGTCTCTTGACTTCTGTACCCAAATTATTTGTACCCTAATATTGCTAAAATAATACCTGCCCTAATGACAGTAAATATGAATCCCATCTAATCTAATACAGATTGTGTCTCATGTGAATGTGTAATGTCTTCTGTCACCTTTGCTCTGACTTTTTAGACACTTGATCTTCACCCCGGTGATGACCAGGGACATTTTCACAGTCGGACTGGGCCTGTCTCACACATATTTAATAAACATGTCACAGTTTGTGCACGCTGTCTACCACACGCTCACTTTCAGGACCTCCCGTCCCACTGTGACTCACACAGACTACTTTTAGAGTCAGTAGAATGTTCTGGGTTTATGCATGGACACACACAGCCATCTGTGGTTGGTTTAAATTGTCCAATGTTTATTGTTTTACATATTTCATCAGATTATGTTCTTGAATACCATATACAGTTATTCAGTTCAATTTCTCTTAATTTGGTCATGTGGATGTTATCTTATGTTTTGCATGAGTGTTGTCTTATGAGTGTTTCCTCTCATCTGTTTGTGTGGTTGCCAAAGCTTTATAGTCTCTGCTTTGTCTCTTCCTGTGTCCAACAGACATAGTTTATGTTGTTGATGGGTGTCCCAGTTGTCATGGTGATATTCCGTTCTGCGCTAGAACGCATTGTTCTGTTTAGATTTGTGGCGTCCCGCCTCCATCTTTGTAACGATTTAAATTTACATTCAAATACAAAGTTTTGGCGAAGCCTGCCAGGTTCAAGAATTTTCCAGAAGCTGAGGAACAAATCAAATCAGACTTTGTGTATCCTAGTGACTGGACTGTAAATGCCTTTCGCTTTCACATTGAGTAACCACAGACCTTCCTGCCCAACTTTAATGGGCCACTGGCCTCCAGTCAGTCTCTCTCTCTCTCAGAGGGCATTACTCAGTTTCTCCTCCCCACATGTTCCCCTCATCCATACAGCTCCCACCCTTTTGCTTTCTATAACGGTCTCTTTGTTGCATCCCTCACTCACATTTGCGCTTCTCTTCATGTCGTTATTCAGAACGGGCACAGAACGCTCAGACTGACTCTTCAAGAGCAGAACCAGCACCAGCCGCCAACCACTGAAAAGGTACTGTTTCTTTCTATTTTACACATAGTCAGATAGAGATGGTCTAGTCTTGACATGTTCAGATATCACATTCAGCTTCTGATTCAATGTTTTTAAGCATTTATGTAGGATTTTAAAATATATTCAGTGTTTCAGACCATGGGAAGGTTTTAGAAGAATGAAAAAGTGCCTGTTTGAAACCATTCCTGTGTTAAATCTCTGATGTTTATGCTTCAGCTGAAGTTATACCAGAATGTTCTAGTATAATACCAGGACAATGTTAGTATTATTGAGCATGGCCTAAATATATGTTTAGTATGTATTTATATTTAGATCTATTTATTCATATTAGTGACTGTCTGCATAAAATGTTTAGCAATCAAAATTTTTTTAAAGACTTTTTAATTTCAATTGCATAAAAGGTAAATTAGTCTCATCTGAAAATGAAAAGTAAGACTTATTACCAATTTTCTAACTGCTAGTTGGTCAGACTGGTCAACTGGCCACCAATACAGTATTGCATGTTTTAAAGTTGTGTATTGTATGCTTATCTCTACTGTTGTTTATGAGCTGATTATTTCTGGTTATGTTGTGACAGTGATTCTTTAGAATCAGTTCGGATTAACTTCAGTGGAATTACCCCCACCCCCACCCCACACACATCTCTCATTGGTCCATTTCCCTCTGTCTGTCTGTCTGCCAAAGCTCTATAAACACAAGGAACATGTGGCTGCGTTCCAGGGGACGTTCTTGTAGGACCAGAGGCTCATTGTTTCAGATTCCAGAAATTGCATAACTTTCCATGCCAATTTTCCCACATCTGCGCCCATTCCTGCTCTTTAGGGGTTTCCTGCTACACTTTGTGTGTTAGAGTTATTTGTACTTTTTGTTTAGAAAGGAGTTTTTGTTTTCTGCAATGAGATGCCGATGTAAAGGTTGATTCTGAGAAAGTATAGATTGGAGTTCAATTCTTATTTGGAAATATAGACGAATCATATAAAATATTTTTTGCTGTATTTTATGTCAAAATAATTCTGTAAATTTTAGAGAATTAAGACATCATACTACTTTAATAGGTAGAAGTCCTTCTGATCAAGCCTCTAGATGTTGCATGACATGACGGTGAAGTAAATAACAAATGCATACAATAGGGATTTAATATGTATTTTTCATGTCATTCCAGCCAATTGGCAGAGCTTTTGCTTTGGTACAACCAACCTATGAGAGACAGCCATTAAAGTCTGATTTGATCAAGCAGTCTGAGGACCAGGGTGAAGTCATCAAGGTGGGTCTGTCTTTAACTTATAGCATTATTATTAATATTTAATTCAGGCCCTTGTTGAAATAAGTGATGTCGATGCCCATGTTTTTATGTTTTTTAAATCTTTGTGTTTACTTGTCAGGTATATTTGGAAGACCGCAAAGAGGCACAAGCCAGACACCAACAGAGTCTAAAGATGCTTTCAGATGAAGTTTCACAAATACAGGAGGTCAGTGCAAAAATTCCTCAGTATCCTTTCCCACTTTTCTATGTTTAGATGTTTTCAGAACATGTGTATTAATAGTGTTGTACTGTGTGCAGGTGAGATACTGTCTAAAAAACCTCAGAGAGCAGATGGCAGCTAAAAATCACAGGACAGAACATAAGGTGAGACCAAAAACAATCAGCATATACTTCTTTTAAGCTATATTAATCATAAAATGTTAAATAACTCTCCTTTTCTCACCCTCAGCTGGTGTTATCTGGTCCCAGAAAAGTTAATGGCACTCATTCAGCACTAACAAAGGCCCTAAACGGTTTAGAGAGACAGGTAAGACATTTACAGTACAGTATGTGCACTGTTGCTTTGCACAGGCTATCAGTCTGGATATTTAATTGTGCATGCTCATTTTCCCTATTTTTACATTTAGATTACCTTTGTTGCCATCAAATTCTAAACTAATATTGTTTTACGCTGTTAAATATAATCTTTAGCAAATATCTAAATGAATAAAATTTTTCATACTGTAATTTCGAATATAGTGATGCCTAAATTCACTTTTAGTATGTAAAACAACTACAAAAGCATTTTAAGCTTATTTTGCTTTTTTTATATTTTAAGCTTTTTTTCCCCCCTTCATCAATCACTAATAAAACTAATAATTGTTAGAACTGTTGAATTTAATCTTTGGCAAATATCCTAATAAACTTTTTCATACTTACGTTTATAATATAGCAATGCCTAAATGAGTTCTAGCATATAAGATAATTAGTTTTAGTTTTTATTGTTTTATTTATTTAGACAAAATAGTGTACTCAGTTCCCCTATTTCTATCTTTATATTACATTTTATGTCAAAAAAGCTAACCATTTTTAGCACTGTTTAATGAAATATTTAGTAAATATCTAAATGAGTATAATTTTACATTACGTACATCCTGTACATTATAATATTGTGATGCTTAAACTATATATAGCATTTAAAACAGTTGATTTTAGCATTTAGTGTTTTAATTTTTTTTATTTAATTTAATTTTTTATTTTATTTCATTTTATATAATTTTATTTATTTAGAGAAAATAGGATCTAATTTTTAAAGAGCCACAATAAAATATTTTTCAACTTATTGATATCACCCAAAATGTTAATATCTGTCATCCCTCATTTTTATATTAACAAAGATATTTTCTATTCCCCTAAACCCAAACCTACTCATCACACAAACCTGTTGAAATTATTAGATTTAAAGTAAGACATGATTTATGAGCCATTCAAATAGTAAAGAGCACTTCAGTTGTTCTACAAACATCTATTTGAAATGACCAGCATGCTTCAGTGCAGCTAAGTTATATAATATTACAGTGTTAAAAAAATATGTATCCCTTGGGTGTTCATTAGGTAATTGCTTATTCACACCTACATTACAAATCTCAACAATCTGTTAGCACACAACACATAAACAAACCCGCAGTGGTAAACACCCATTAGTATTTAAGTCATCCTGGAGACAGGAATTAATCACCCAGGAAACCACACAAAAACTCACAGCTCAGGGAACACGTTAAGCCACCTGTGGCCAATAATTATCTGTAGTTCTTTATAATCAACAGTTTTTGTTCAACAGGTTTTAACGTTTCTGACATTCTTCAAATTCTTAGCTTTTGTTGCTTTGTGAAAGTAAATGTAGCGGCAGCACATTCTTTTTCGGATTGAATAGTGTGGATTAGCCTCCCAACGGGATGTGTGCTTCTGGTTAGAGCAGGAGAACGGGTGGAAAAGCTGAGCTATGACAGCGTACGTCAGTATTTTACTGTTAGAACACACACCCTGTTGACGCACGCACAGAGAAGCCCCCTCCCTCTTTCTGTCTAACTTACATTGTCGTCTCGCTCTCACACATGTCTATAAATAAGTGCTGGGAGAGATGTGGGTGTGTTTCCATAGACATCATTTGTAATTTGTTATAATTTTGTAATTTGTAACTGTGGGTTAGTGACTTGGTTCAAAATTGAGTATGGTTTTCTCCTATTTTTTTTATTGCCTAAACCACTGCGTTAGTTGCATAACTAATTCAAAACACGTTGTATCCAAACAAATTCCAGATTCTTTGCATTAAAGTTTTGTCACTGTATTCTCTCTCAGGATAGTATGGATGAGCAGGAAAAAGAGAAGATGAGGGAGGCCAGTAAACGTCTGTATGCTCAGCTCCAAGAGGCCGAGAACAAACACCAGGAGGAGAGAGAAAAACTGCTGGTTAGTCACTTAGCATGCACTTTCTGTCATCCGTTTCTTTCTTAACATATAAGGATCCTAATGAGAGCACTCAAAGGAACCTTTGTTAGATTGTCTTCAGAGAAGGTGAGAGGTGCCGACATTCCTGCTTGCCAACTGGGTCAGATCCAGGTTGGGAAAGAACAGTGTGTGCAGGGCTGAGAGCGCACATTCTTTCATGATGATGTGCAGTTTCGTAATAGTCTTGTACGTCAAGGATTTCAGTGTTAAGCAAACAGCTGATGTCAAAATGATACGATGAGAAATTAAACAGCTTGACAACTTTTAATCATTTTCAACATCCTGAAACTGTCTCTGTTGTACAAATGTAGGTGTCGCGACAAGTGGTTTTAAATTAAATACTTTTTTACTGATAAGCCGGTCAGGACTCTTGACAGAGGGGTTTTATATCGTCCTGAAGTTGTTTACTTTCCCCTTTTCCATTTTTCTTTTCCAAAATGTTGCTTATAGTGACAGATAAATAAATAAACAAATTTTAATAAATTAATAAATACATAAACAAATAAATACATAAATAAACAAATAAATTATTATGATTATTATTATTATTAAATAAAACAAATTATTTTGGTCACACTTCATTTTAAGGCCCAATTCTCGCTATTAACAAACCATTAACTACGACTTTTAAAAAACTTTTTAGTTTTTAGGAATATGTGCTTTATTATGAATATGTGAATATATTAAAGTGTTACCATTATTTTAATTTGGCTTTCAAACTGTGTTGGCTTCCAAATATTTAGAAATGTAAACATTATTTGACAATTAAATAAGACATGAGTAAGCGTAAATATATAAGGATGTAAATTTAATAATAAATGTACAATTTTAGTTTTTTAAGCTGTGACTTATGGACATTGGATAATCTTCTCGAGGTAAATGCTAGGTGACAAATTGTTTACAAGGTGTTTTATTGAAGCCTTTCCATAACAAGTTTGAGACTGTTTATCAGGGCCAGTGGTCAAATATTAATTTTAGTGCTTATTGTACAACAAATATTTGATCACAGACTCCTGCGACTGATTGAACAGTCAGAATTGAGTATTTGCAGAAAGATGTGTAATAGTTAAACATAAATGTCTTATGATAGAATTCTTTTTTTTTATTATTCTTTGTTGTTTTAGGCAGAGGCACAGCAGTATAAGCAGCAGTTATCTGAGCAGAGCGAGTATCTGAAGAGGGTTCAGCAGAGCAAAGAGCAGCAAGATCAGCAGATCGAGGACCTGCAGCGTCTCATGGGCGGCATGGAGCAGGAGAGCTCCACCCTCAGAGACCAACTCATGACCAAAGAAGCCAAACTCCTGCAGCTGCATGAACTGAGGGAGGAGGGCCATGCAGGGAGAGAGAGGTAGGGGACATGATACATGTATTTTGTAACGATTTTGTTATGTCATGTTGCCTTTTTTAACTTTAAGCATCATTTGTGTGTTGCTATAAACAGTCGCTTAATCATTTAACAGGTTAGAAGAGCTGGAAAAGGAAAATGCTATTCTGAAAGAGAAGATTCATCACTTGGATGACATGCTCAAGAGTCAACAGAGAAAGCTACGGCAAATGATTGAACAGGTACATGTGTATGCACCCAAACGCAGACTCTCATGCTAAATTTTGTCTTGTTTGGTTCACTTGCTAACTCGAGCTTTCCATCCGTGTGTCGTCTAGCTTCAGAACTCACGCATGGTGATTCAGGAGAGAGACCGAGTGATCAGAGAGCTGGAGGAAAAGGTGGCCATGCTGGAGGCAGAGGTCAGTCCACAGGATATAAACCAACATCTAGTGGGGATTCACGATTCCCAACAATTCAGTTCAGATTCCTCTGAATGAGTCAGGTTCCTTAACGATTCTTTTACTGCAGGACCTGTTTTTTTTTTAGCAATAATAAACACATTTAAAATAATTATTGCAAAAGGTGTGGCTTTTCACAGAGTTCAGTCAGATCATTCCCCTAACTATACTGAAAAAAAATTGGTGTAAGAGAAACCATTTTTACTTTAAAATTGCTTGTAAATTTGACAAATAATTATAAAGAATGGCAAGCAACATATTGAATTTAACATGAAATTTTAAAGCAGAAAGACTCTAATAATGTTTATTTACAACTTCATATATTACAGTGTATGTATTAAAATATTAAACAAACAAAGTGTTAAAATTTGATTCATTAATAAGCATAAAACATACTAGGCTATATTTGTTTGATTCACTAAAAAGAATCAAATTCAGGAAAAAAAGTCATTCATTCAGGAATCTGCACTGGTTGTGCTATGTGTGTTTTATTCACTTACAGTGGTGGCCAAAATTATTAGAACACTAGTATTTTCACCAGATAAAAAATTATTTTAAAGGGGTGGTTGATTGCGATTTCACTTGAATGGCAAGCAACATATTGAATTTAACATGAAATTTTAAAGCAGAAAGACTCTAATAATGTTTATTTACAACTTCATATATTACAGTGTATGTATTAAAATATTAAACAAACAAAGTGTTAAAATTTGATTCATTAATAAGCATAAAACATACTAGGCTATATTTGTTTGATTCACTAAAAAGAATCAAATTCAGGAAAAAAAGTCATTCATTCAGGAATCTGCACTGGTTGTGCTATGTGTGTTTTATTCACTTACAGTGGTGGCCAAAATTATTAGAACACTAGTATTTTCACCAGATAAAAAATTATTTTAAAGGGGTGGTCGATTGCGATTTCACTTGTTTAATGTTTGTTAGTGTGTAATGTTGCTGTTTGATCATAAACATTATCTGCAAAGTTACGAAGCTGAAAGTTCAGTGCAAACGGAGATATCTTCTTTTAAAATTCTGGCAGTTTAATGCCTACAAAAACGGCTCGTAGGGACTACAACAAGGTACTTCCCGGGGCCGGTACATCAAGAACCCAGAATTTTAAATAAACCTCACCCCCTTTACATAAAGGGGGCGAGGCCATGCTGCGCTGCTTTAGAGAAGAAGAAGAGAAAACTAGAGGTGCACGTAAAAATCTATTCATGTATGAATCGCGAATTTGTCTTCTAACGATTCTAATGGATTCACAAGTTTCAAAATCAATGTTCTAAAGCAGTGGTTCTTAATACTGTTCCTCGCGTCGCCCTGCTCTGCATCTCTCTCTCTCTCTCTCACTCTCTCTCTCTCACATGCAGATCATCAGCTCAGTGAATACACTTATTTTAACATACTATAGCTATGAGAAGCGTTATTCATGGACGTGTGCGGTTGCCGAACTGTATTAAAGCTTTAATCAGAATAAAACCGTATATTAAAAGCTAACAGAAGCAGTAGCATTTACAAATAACAGCGTATCTAAAAGTATGAGACAGTTTATAAGACAAAAAATCTTAGTCCTACCCTTAAAAGCCGTGCTTGCACAGGTTCTGCGCGATCCTCTTCAATAATATCCTCTGCGTCTCAATCAGGCTCAAATTGATAAGCAATATAGACGACGTCATTGTTTACAATACAACCGGAGCACATGCTGCTATGTTGAGGGGCGGGACGTTTAGAGCGTGCTAGAGGCGGTTTAGCCAATCACAACACACTGGGCCAGCTAATCAATCAGAGCCCATCGTGTATTTCTGAGGGAGGGGCTTCATAAAAGCAGGAAATGATCAGTGCGTTCAGAGGAGAAGTGACAGAGAGGTGTGGAATAAAGGTAAATTATGTGAAAAATAATGCGTTTTTTAACAAACGAAGCATTAACACATGTTAGACTGCACCCCATAAACACAATCAAGCCTATAAAAAAAACAGTCAACCACCCCTTTAAGTCAGATATTTCTGTCTACAAACTGAGACAGACTAAATCCAAAAGAACTGTGGCAACGTCTCCAAGACGCTTCAAGAAACCTACCTGCAAAGCTGCAGTACTGTTAGGCACTTGTGTAAAAATGCTGTAAATTGAGGATGTTGTCAAAAATAGATTTTCTTTTTCAATTAACTTCTATTAACTAAATTAAATCAACATTTGGTGTGACCATCCTTTTCGTTTAAAGCAGTGTTCTTGGTTCCTAACCTTAGTTCTTCTTAATTATTTTCGCTAATCATAATTTCATGAAAATGCACACAAATGTTTCTTTTAAATATAATTAATTTTACCGCATACAAAAGCGATTAGTAAACTCGCCCTTTAATCTCATGAATGTTTCCTGACGTCTGACCTTTGTGAATATGCTTTGCTCACAGAACAAACAAATGCGTGATCAGATGGATTACTACCTGGGGAGTCAAAGGTCAAACTCCTATCTGCCATCAAACGGCAATGCGCAGATTGTCTACAGGTAGGACATGCAAATGATCCCGATAGCTACACGCAAATGTTTTATGCAAATAGTCACATATGCTTGATAACGGACAGAGAAGCCCACACATTCAAATTCATGTGTCTTCTCCACAGCAAACCACTGAGACCATCCACCCAGTCCAACAAGAGCCTCCCCTTCATCAAGGTCATTGAAATTAAATCATGAACATTACCACAGCTCTGTTATGACAACCGCACCATCCACAGTGCAGAGGAATACTAGCAACCTAACCATCACAGACCTTCACCAATGACGTGTGATTGCTTTGATGTCTAAAAGCCTTTTCTGCAAGAATACTTCTAACAGTGCAGAGTTACTGTTATTGCCATTATTACATACTCTAACTATGAATTATCCATGTAGATTTGACAGTTGTTAAAGAGCATATCCTTTACTATGAAGACAAATGAAGAAAACAAATGAAGAACTCATCTTTGCATTATTATGAGAATTGTAAAGGGCTTCTAGATGGATTCTGGGGGTATTTTGGTATTTATTTGAGGCTGGCCCTCTGAAGACGATGTCTTTCACTCAACATTAATAGACAGACAGATTGTGTTGCTAAACACCCTCATTGAGCTCTCCTTATCTCTCGTAATCTCGTTCGGTATTAGCTCGGCTAAACTTTAGTGGGTTTCTGAGTTCACAGAAATCACAGGTGAACATCTGTTAAAATTATAGAGACAATGGATGGGAAGAACATTTTTATTTTATTTTATTTTTTTATTTTATTTTTAAAAGAAGGACAACGGTATGTGAATTAAAGAAGGATGAAGGATTTTTGTATCTTAATTGTATCTATTTGTTAAGGCAGAAAATGTGTTCTGTGGTACTGTTGTGGCTATTGATATTTTTTTTACAATAATTCAGCTCCCGTTTAATTGATAACTGATGATGAAAGAACTGAAGGGGAGACCCAAGTTCATCCTGAAACAAAAACTGCAACAAATATTTATTTTTGCTCTACATGCTTTTCTCAACCAAAGAGACACAGCAGGGAGAATCCAGTGACTCACCTTCTATGAAAAACAAAGACGCCTTGTGAGTGTTTCATAAGTTTGAAAGAATGTAACACTTGTGTCCTCCAGTGAGCCAGGCCAGTAGGGCACAGTGTGACCGCTGTTATCCAGTCCAGCCAGCCTCTGCAGTACAATCTACAGTTACTCAGTTAGATATTTCCAACATCAGTAAACTGGTTTTATAACACCTAGTTAGAGAAGTGATGTGATTGGCCGGAGCACCTGCCCACCTCAAAGTAATGTCATGTGAACCATTAATAATACCACAGCAGAGATTATTTATGCTTTGTTAATTTATTTCTGGGCAGGGCTGTGTTTAAAAATGCATTTCATAACCATGTTTATCCACCTTCACATTTGTAGATAGTGTGTATATTTTCTCTTTGTGTGAACTTTTAACCGTATGTGAATTTCTTAGGCCTCATATTAGCATGTAATATCTTTTGTTATTTTTTAATAATATTTTTGTAGTAAAAACGAGTGGTTTGCAATGCTTGAATTAATGGCATCTTGTATATTTAAATAAATTTGTTTCATGAGTGTTGTTGTTGTCTTGCCTTTTCTGTGTCTGCAAAGGAATGTGGTTTATGGTTAGTTTTATGGTATCTTAAAAACAATGAAATATATATCCTATCAAAATTTTATGACATGAAGTAGTCTGATCTCCACTGTAAGCACACCAGGATATTTTATTCCCCTCACATTGCTTGTCCCCATATTTTATCTTCAAGTTGTTTGAGGGTCACAATTGCCTGTTAGGAGCTTGCTTATACATACGCTGCTGTAGATTATTATTTAGCAATTCTGCACTAAATGAATCAAAAGTCATAGTAAATACATTTAAAACGTAACTAACTACTGCAAACAACGTCACATTCTATTTCACATAAACGCTGTTCTTTTTAACTTTGTATTTATCAAATAATTCTGGGGGAAAAAATTATTTGAATTATTATCTTACTTTGATAATAAGAAATGTTTCTTCAGCACCAAATCAGCATTTTAGAAACATTTCTGAAGAATCATGAGACACTGAAGACTGGAGTAATGATGCTGAGAATTCAGCTTTGCATAACAGAAATAAATTACATTTTACAATATATTACAATAGTGAACCGTTACTTTAAAATGGAACAATATTTCACAATATTACAGTTTTACTGTATTTTTAATCAAATAAATGCAGCTTTGGTGAGCATAAGACAAAACGATAATTTTAAAAAAAACAGACATTTGAACATTTGTGTATTGTATGCATTAACTATTTAAGAAATATTAAAGGTCTGATATAATATATATATAAGGACTGGAGTAAAAAAAAAAAAATGAATAGATGACATCAGGGGAGCCCAGTTCTATTCCTGGAAAGTTCAGCTCCAACCCTTATCAAACACGCACCAGCTAAACCAGCTAATTGAGTTCCTCAGAAACACTTGATAATTGCAGACAGGTGTGCTGGAGCAGGGTTAGCACTGCACTGAACTGAACAGGGAAGTAGATCTCCAGGAACAGCCCTGGATTACATACCGAACCAGTGACGTCTGGTTAGAAGAGACCACTACTGACAGAGCAGCGCAGGTACAGAAGACGCAGACAATTTATTAGATCTGATAAGACTTTAGAATACAGTGAAAGTCAAAATAGACAGTCTCTCATACAACAACCATATCAATTCATGACTCAAACCTATACACACATTTACACCAACTCATTTAAAAAATACAATTGCACTTGAAAAGAAATAATCAATCGCACAGAAGTTAATAAAATTGTCTTTCATGGATGTGGGACAGGTTCTTATTTAGAAACCTCAAACTGAAGTAGCCTTCGTATAAAATTGGACAGTTAAAGGGCTAGTTTACCCATGAATGCATGGGTTAGTTGTTCCAAACCTGTTAAGAAATTCTTTCTGTTGAGCACAAAAAAAAGGTATTTTGAAGAATGTATGTTTTGTTACCAACATTCTTCTTCTGTGCACAACAGAAGAAAGAAACTCTCATAGGTTTGGAACAAGTGGAGGGTGAGTACATTTTAATTTTTGGGTGAACTGTCCCTTTAATGTCCATTCAACTATTTTTTAATTCATGTGTTTGTTCCAGTAAAGTCAATCCAGTTAAAATGCTATCATCTCAGTTAAAGGGCGCTTTGTTGGCGCTCTTTGGACAAAGATATAAACTTTACACTCCCTGTTCACATTAAAAGGCCATTCTCGCAAATAAAAGCAGGTAAACAGTGACTTTTAACATTAGACAAAAAAGCTCTTCCTGTTAGCTCCATCAGAAAAACTTTAAAACTACAAACATAACATTCTCGCATTGCTCTCAAAGCAGTTGCACGGATGGTTATCCCACAGATTGTGTCATATATTAAATCATTCTCACATTCTCAATGTGATTTGAGGCCATTTGACTATTTTCATTTCTACATGAAGGCTTTTCCAGTGAGAACTGAACACTTCTGATTCACAGTTTCTGAGTTATATTTACACAGTTCCTCAAAAGGGTTCCAATCTCTAAAGTGTGCTCTCCAGTGTATTATAGTTGTCTTTGAAGTTTTTGAGCTCCAGGAAGTGTTTGGGCCTCTTGCTGCGCTGTCCGGTGGACGGCAGGTACGTGACCTGAATGGTAGAGGCAGACGGCGGGCCAGAGGAGCTGGTCAGATCTTTAGCTGCTGACTGGTGCTGCTGGTTTAGACTGGTGGTGCTGGAGTGGGTCTTCACACTGTGGAGAAAAGAGGAAGAACAGAGTGAAAAGAGAGATAATTTGAGAGATAAACAGCAAAAATTGGACAGCAGCACTTACACAGCAGCCAGTTCTGCCAGATCGTCCTTGTACTTGACGAACTCTGCCTCACCAAACACCTACAGGAAAGAAATCGCAAGCCTCTTATATGTGTCCTGCAGCGCCCCCTGCTGTACAAAACCATTTAACACACATTTGCACTCAGACTGACCCCTGTCCCATGGCGAGCGTTGTCGTAGCCCTCCAGTAAGCGATCTATTAATGCACAGTGACTTGATTTGTACAGAGAGTGAGAGTTTCGCAGGTCCTGCAGCCACTTCTTGTAGCGGCGGCCGGTCAGAGCGCTGGCACTGTGACATAACTCATGAAACGGGATATCTACAGGTGGGACGGAACCAGATCATGTCAGATCAAGCTAGACCTGTATGCATACAGTTTTCTATTTCACAAGCTCATTACAAAATGATTTTCACCAGGTGAAACTTAATAATATAGTACACAAATATAATATAAGTTAACACTGCATATTTAATTCGTAAGTTAAAAATGAAATGTATATTCCATTATGTGTATAATGTAACTAAATGATTATAAATTTAATATTCACCACTGTTCAAAAGTTTTGGGTACATTTTTTTTCAAGAAATTAATTATTTTATTCAGAAAGGATGCATTAAATTTCATTAAAAATTAAATGAAAGACATTTTAAATGTTACCAAAAAATCTATTTTAGATCAATTACGCTCTTTAAATAAATAAATCATATAACAGTTTCCACAAAAACATATTAAGCATCACAACTATTTTCAGAATCAATAATAATAAATGTATCCTGTGCATCAAATCAGCATATTAGAATGATTTTTGAAGAATCATGTGACTGGAGTAATGGCCACTAAAAAATTCAGCTTTACATCATAGGAATAATAGAAATACACTGAAACAGAAATCAGATCAAATAAATGCAGCCTTGTTGAGCAATATAAGACTTTTTTAACAAACATTAAAAAAAAATCTCACTCACCCCAAACTTTGTAATGGTAGTATATAAAAAGAGTTGCAAAATTGTGTTTTGTGAAGTTATGGCAGTATTATTAATGTTATTATTAGTATTACTATAAATGTAAAAATGTTTACTGAAACAAATGAAAATGAACATACCGGAGAACTAAAACTATGCACTAAAATGCATTTTAATGTCTCCAAAACTAAATGAAATAAAAAATGGCCTTAAAATCATTTTAGGTTTTTATGCACAGCATATTATTAAGTACCTCTTAACTAACAGCTCTGAACTACAAAAAATAAAACAAACAAATTACAGTAGAACAACTCTGAGAAAACTAAAAGACAGAGTCAAAATAAAATGTAACGTGTAAACTGAAACAAAAACTATACATTTTCTAAATTACTGTAGAATTGTGATCATTTCTAGATCAAATCATCAAATTAAATTAAAATGAAAACGTCTAGGCTTTTATATTAATGAGAATTTAAGGTAAATTAATATAAAACGTCTTTCCAGTAACCACTGGGCTTGACACGACACAATCTTTGGCTGCACGCAGTCAGAAGGGGGTCTCACCGGAGTCTCTGATGGCATCTAACGCTTGCATTCTGAAGAGGTAATTATAACAACCTGCACAAACACAAACACAGACATAAGTGTTCACATCTGCAACAGTATTTACAAAGAACTTCCAGGAGCTTCTTTGTTTCTCTCACCATTCTGGCCTTGACGATTCAGTCGATTGTCATCTTTAGAGAGTAAATGTGGCTCATAACGAATATCGTTCACTTTTGACAAACTGGAATCAATCTCCTCTCTCAGCTCCTGTGAAAGATGCAGCCTTTCTTCAGTGCATTACAAACTTACTAGTAGTTGCAGCAAGAAGCATCATAAAGGTATAAACAGAAGAACAGCATCATATAAACGAAAGTGGCCAGTTATATTGTTAATACAATGCAAATTAGATGCATATATGGGACTCTCCACAAGAATCCAGAAGGTAAAGTCTGAAGACCGAAAATTACTTTATGCCTAAACAATAATTAAGTAGGAAGTAAAACACAAATAATACAAATCATAAGACATGGAGACGTTTAACTGTTTATAATTTTATACTAACAGTTTCCCAAAAATATCTTAGTTACTACAATAAACCAGGCAAGTATGGTCTCAGAGGAATTAATCAAATTAAATGTCCTCTACAAAGACACAAGTGCCATTTTGGATGTGATACCTTTGGTGCGTTGTGACCCAGCGGGACGTGCGGTCCTCTGCGAGACTTCATAGCGAAGCGCATAATCTGTCTTTTCACAAAGATGAACAGCAGCACAAACACCTGCAGAATCACAGACGGTTCATTCTACACATTGCACACTCAAATAACGTTACAGTTCTGACACGGCCTGCTTTATTTTAGCTGGTATTCTCAGCAGACAGAGGCTCAAACGTTAATGCGCTGCTTATCTAGACAGTACTTTTCAGGCATCATGGGTGCCATAATACGACGCTTTCTGGATGGGCAACTCATAACGTTAGGTTTTAAGACAGACACCTTGCTTCAGCTTTACTGCTGCTGCTGTAGTTGTTATTACTATTAGTCAACTAAGCATTTACGTATTCAGACTACGTTCAATAATTAAATTAATACAAATATTATGCAGTTGGGTACTTACCAAGCTGCCGAAGGCCATAACAAGCACAACATTTACACCGGAAAGAGTGTTTCCTTCTGCCATTTTGAGATCCTTGTTAAATACTCATGAAAGGAAGATGTCGGTCGATTTTAGTGGTCAATGGTCAAATTTAGCTCTCGAGTTGACAGCAGCACTTTCAATAGATTTGTTGACATCTCTTGTGGTCTCTTCGTCGCATGTTTTGCACGAAAACTTCCATCTACTCGTCTGTGACGCCACCTTGCGGCTTGGCATAAATAACGCAACAAAACCCTCTCTCTCTCGCAACCAACTTGTTCAGGTGCATAGTTAAAATTATAAACAAAATAAATAAATAAAAATAAACACACACACACACCTATAGGCTATAATGTGCTCTGTATCTTTAAGAAAATTAAAGACACCTTACATTCCCCCATTTTCTTACCTGCTGCCAAAATCCCCCTCAAACTCCATTCTTGTTCCAACTCATATATCTGATCTTGCAAGATTCTCCTTTCTGTATTATATTTTTCACGCAACAAAGTCTTGTCGTCTTCTTCTTCTTTTTATAGGGGTCATATGATGTTGCTAAAAAGAACATTATTTTGTGTATTTGGTGTAATGAAATGTGTTTATGCGGTTTAAAGTTTAAAAAACACATTATTTTCCACATACTGTACATTATTGTTTCTACTCTATGCCCCGCCTTTCTGAAACGCGTCGATTTTTACAAAGCTCATCGGTCTGAAAAAGCCAGGTGTGCTCTGATTGGCCAACTGTCCAGTGCATTGTGATTGGCCGAATGAGACGGAAATGTTACGCCCCTTACCATACTGTGATGCCTGTCCCGGCCAAGAGCAAAGAGACAAAAACATTAAAACCCATTATAAACGAAGCAGGCATTTGTTGCATCCAGTGGGGACATAATTACTGATTATAATGACTTATACTGTCTTTTTACGCGTAGCGTTGCGTTGCATTGCGCCGCGTAAACATAAAACCCTGGAAGCCCCGGCTTAGCGTGAGCTGAGGCTGGGCTAGAGTGAGCTGAGGCCGGGCTAACGTGAGCGGAAGCATCGGCTTAGCGTGAGCGGAAGCCGGGCTAGAGTGAGCTGAGGCCGGGCTAGAGTGAGCAGAGGCAGCAGGGTCGAGAACGGCGCGCCCGGCGGATCCGACGAAGGAGCGGCAACCACATGTGTCGGCCCTGGGCTGGACTCCGCTTCTTCCACGGTGAAAGCCGATCCGGCGATCGACAGCACTAAGTTGATGTATTCCCTCAGCGACCAGCACGGATCAGCTCCAGGCATGATGAAGCGGATATCGTCCTCTTTTGGAAGACCAAACAAAGTAGTTTCACTTTCACAACGAAGCACACAGCGTCTTCACGACATGGCTGCAGCGTCAACAATACTACAGTGAGAATAAAAGTTACGCCTTCTTTCTTTGCGTGAACATTTGCGCGGCATTATGCAAATCTTCCCACATAATGAGGTAGGTATGTGGGGCCGTGTTAGAACGAGCCGTTTTAGGTAGGTGTGGCTGACTCTTAACTTTTACAAAGAATATCTCTTTGGATTTGAGACTTTAGTCTTTGCAACTTTACAGATCTTCTTTATGCACCAAGAGCTTGTAACACTCCAAAGAGAAAGGAAAAATTGAAATCGCATCATATGACCCCTTTAAAGTTGTATGGCGGTTAACGCTACATCAGTTCAGTGTTTGTCAATAATGTCCAATGGGCCTTCAGCGAGGCACAGGTCATATTCAGGTTAGCAAAACAAATATCTCTGTAAATTGTTAAAAACAACACTATTTAATAAATTATTGTATGCATGTCAAAATAAACTACAAGCAAATATGCCACCATTGTATAGCCTATATAACAGCAAACAAAATACAAATACATTTGAAAAATATATATATTTTTATTTTTTAAAGTTTGCTCCTTATCAGATAAATGTTTCTCTTTTTTTCCCCTATTTTTAAAGAAAATACTTTTTTCCTCTTTTGACCACATGACGATGCCTTTCACATTCCAGCATCCTATTTTAAGGGAGTTACTCATAAGTGGCATATATAAGGGTATATAAATTTTCACCAATACCACTGTGTCTGTCGTTGTTCCAAACCACAATGCTTTCTTGTCATCTTTTCCTCTGTGTAAGATTATAGCTCTCTAGGAGCTCACAAGCCACACGCACATACTGTCAATGTATCCAAACACTATGCACATGGTTTTTCGACATTCTAGACTTGTTTTCAGTGAAAATGAAGTGAGCTGTCTGAGAACATCTGACTTGGCGGACAGCTGACCTTTATCGGATCAACACATTGAACAATGGCACTGATTCTTTCAGAAGGAACAGAGGTAGGTGGCAGATGCATGAAATGACAACAAGGAATGAAATAGTTTCCCAGTAACAACATACCGCAACAATCATGACTTTTTCTCAGGCCTTGGTAAAGAACGCTGGAATAAACTAGAAATGAAAGCTCTATATAGTACAGACTGTGGTAGAAAAAAGAAAAAAGTGACAGCCACTCTGTCCTGTTAAAAGTAAACCACACTAACCATTTGTATCCTGCATTTGTCAGATTTGTATGACAATCAGTGCAGAGATACGTAGTTATGATATCAGATAAGGCATTCAATTTTTAAAGCTGCAGTGAGGATGCAAATCTATTCAGCAGCTAAGTAGTTAAATTCCTCCACTGTGAGCGATTTCTCAAGTTGTTTTGGCTAAACAGGTCATCAAACGACAGAAGATGCTAAAACATCTAATTATACCGTGTGTCCACACAAGCAGCTCAGCAATGTGGCTTATTTTGTTTACTTTATCATTCCATCCCATCTTTCATGTCAGTGTGTTGCTTGAGTTTACTTGCAATCAAAACTGGTCGAAAGAAACAGTTGCCGTTACATTTTTGTCTCTCTGAAACCACAAACCAGCTTCCTCTGCCGTTGCCATCAGCAGTGTGCATGTGTTTGTGATGCAAGACAGACCGTTGAGTGATGATGGTTACTGCACACATACACATACATATTTATTCACAGAATGCTTTGAATGCTTGGGATTTGTGCTATTTGATTTGGTTGGCAATATATGTGTGAAGAATGTATTAATAGGTAATGTTTAATTAATTAATGTCATCTTTGGTTTAGTTATTTTGGTTAAATGTGGTGTACATTTATATCACAGTGTGAAATCAATATATGTTTATTGATCCTAATTAATAATAATAGTAATACATTGTATTATGTAATGTACATGCAAAAGCAATATAAAAACACCATAAAACATTTTCGAGCTTGTAAAAGGTCTGGCTGTCAAGCTTTACATACATTTCAAACATAACTCCCGCCCATCTGCTCTCTCTCAGCCTCTAAGCAGCTCCTTTTGCTGCACTCCTCATTTGCTCTTGCAGCTGCAGGAAGTTGAGCAACTCAGCCCACAAGTGTGCCACAGAAATACACCCAGGTAATCAATTGTCAAAATGTTTTGTTTCCTTTTACAATGCATATAGTATTATTATAATGTTTAATGTAATAATGCAGTTTTAAAGTCAATTACATCTTTTACTACATAAGGTTGTGCATGATCAGTTTTTCTGTGTATTGGGACCTCCATCTACAGGCTTTTGTATTTTGAATTCATGTAAATGATGCATGATGACAACTAACATGTTAAATAATGATCATGTGGTAGCCGTTTGCAAACAGGACCTTGGCATTTCTGGGTCATGGTTTTCAAGATCCTAAAATTATGCAGTATACTATGCCGCTGGTGTTTCTGGTTTCACTTTGGTCACAGCCAGTCTATTCAAAGTTTTTAATCTTCTTTTTCAAACACTTGCATTATTTTGCATTCTTTTCATTTTAAAAATGCTGCTTTATCATCTTTCCTTGCTGTTCACTGTTTGGTGCTTGATACTAAGTATGTCTTCAATTTTTGCCAACATCTGGCATACCTCTCTATATTGTATGTGTATAAGCTCACATTAGTCATATAGTGTTTCAGGTAGTGCTGTAAGTATCTATTTGATTTCTGATTCTCAAAGGGTCTGTTATTAAAGTAGGTCTTACTTCAATTTTTGCCAACATCTGGCATACCTCTCTATATTGTATGTTTATAAGCTCACATTAGTCATATAGTGTTTCAGGTAGTGCTGTAAGTATCTATTTGATTTCTGATTCTCAAAGGGTCTGTTATTAAAGTAGGTCTTAAAAATAGGATACCTGTTCCTCACTTGAACCACAGTATAACAGATCACTGATTTAACACCTTTTTTGAGAACTGTAAAGAACTGTGAGCAAGTAAATATGTACAGAGGAAATGAATGAGCAAAGATGGAGGGAAGACGAAAGATGGAGCAGATAAAACAACAGCAAACTGATTGGATAAACATATTTCCTAGCATTAGAATAACGAAACCCAAAGACATCACTAATGTAAAGACTGAAGGTGTGTTGTCTAATAATAAACGAGTTTCAATGCGTGCATCTGGTACTATTTGTAACATCATAGTAGTAGTTAATTGTCAAAATGCAGAAACTTTATTTGAATATATTAAACACAACTGGAGAGTTTATTATGCAGCTGAAGACCTGATAAAATCAAAACAAGGTGTTTTATTGTAGCCCTGTGTTGATTTAATATCATTTCAGTTTTAATATAGTTGGCAATCTGATTTTTTCAAATTTGTTTGTATTCTATTACTATTAGTTATGGACTTCAGATAATTAGGGTTACTGAATCAGTAAGTTTATTTATACATGATGACACAATGCATAATCAAATATTTAGATGATTAAATACATACTGCATGTCACTTTTGTCTTTTGTAAGCCAACTGCTGTCCATTTCACAGGTATACATGGGCTACAACTGTATTATGTAGGCCTGATAGTCCAACTTAACAAAAACCAGACATGTACGATTTCAGTTTAACTAAAGTGTTTACATTTTAATCCTGAAACTGACATTTTAAAGTGCGCTTAAATGTTCTGTTTCAAACAAACGTCAGTCCATCTTTAATTCACTTTGGGTTCTGAATTCATCAAATGTGTGAACCATGTTCAGAGGTCTTATAACTCAAGGACCAGATGTCTGTCACAAGAATTTACCTACTCTACCCTTTAACACTTACTGAGTCACCAAGAAACCACGGACCAGGAATGTTCTCATTAGACATGAAGGGTGTGCATGTTGACAGGTGTGTATGTGTGTATGAGACAAAGAAACTGAAACACAAATAGATGGAAGGAAAAAAAGAGAGAGGCAGACAGAAAGAGACGGGGGAGGAGAGAAAGAGGTAGGGAAATGAGAGAGGAAGGCACAACAATCAAAGGGGGTGGAAAAGGGTAAGCATGTCAAACCAGTCAGGCAAGTTCTTATTACAGTAGAAATGCATTATAGAAAAATGACAGGTGTGAGAGAGAGTTTAGAGGCAAAAGGCAGGATGGGGAACACCTGTTCTCTCAAAAAGCTAAGAGACACAGCAGTCCTCTAAGGTACGTTACTTCTATTTGAAGAGCTAAAACTCATGTATATGGTTAGATTATGTGGCAGGTAAAGTGTATGGCCATTGTTGTTCAAGTGCATGTTCCATGAGAGAACAGGTGTTTCTGTAAACTGACACTGACCTGTTTTCCTTGGAAAGTCTGAAATGTTGCAGTCATCTGGGACTAGTAATCTTATTTTGCATCCATATTTGTGAAATACAAGGCAGCAGTACAAGGCCATTTGTGGTTATGAGCAACCATGTAACAACCTATATTTACTGTGTCAACTGTTTTCAATCAGTTCAGGTTTATTTTCATCAGGTCTGTATTTGCGCTCCTGGAAGGTGTACGTCACACCTCCTCCTTCCACTCTATCTCTGCTCGCTGTTTGCTCATGTCTTTTATTTTAAACATAACTCTTGACGTATATAAATGTTCAGTTTAAGATAACAAAAGCAGTCTTCACAACAGAACAAGGTGGGGCAAACAAATCTGGAAAAGACCATTACAAAACCCTGATTTAAAATGTTAGCATTTCAGCTGTTGATTCAATATTGCCTAAAGAGTGTTTAAATTGATTTGTATGGAGATTTGCTTGCTTGATTGCATGTGACTATTATCAGATGTTACTGAAGTGTCTGAATGAATTTCATTGTGCTGCTTTGAATAATCGTGGGTGTGTAAGTGAGACAGGGTGCAGAGTTCCTGCTAGACTAATTTACATTATTCACAGGTTTAAAGGGTTAGTTCACCCCAAAATGAAAATTAAGCTGCGTTTTACTCACCCCCGATGCATCCTAGGTGTACAGGTGCATCTCAATAAATTAGAATGTCGTGGAAAAGTTCATTTATTTCAGTAATTCAACTCAAATTGTGAAACTCAAATTGTGAAACTCAAATTGTGAAAATAAATTAAATGCACACAGACTGAAGTAGTTTAAGTCTTTGGTTCTTTTAATTGTGATGATTTTGGCTCATATTTAACAAAAACCCACCAATTCACTATCTCAACAAATTAGAATACTTCATAAGACCAATAAAAAAAAATTTTTTGTGAATTGTTGGCCTTCTGGAAAGTATGTTTTGATGCCTTGACCCCAGCCTCAGTACATTCCTTGTGAAGTTCACTAAAATTTTTGAATCAATTTTGCTTGACAATCCTCATAAGGCTGCAGTTCTCTCGGTTGGTTGTGCATCTTTTTCTTCCACACTTTTTCCTTCCACTCAACTTTCTGTTAACATGCTTGGATACAGCACTCTGTGAACAGCCAGCTTCTTTGGCAATGAATGTTTGTGGCTTACCCTCCTTGTGAAGGGTGCCAATGATTGTCTTCTGGACAACTGTCAGATCAGCAGTCTTCCCCATGATTGTGTAGCCTAGTGAACCAAACTGAGAGACCATTTTGAAGGCTCAGGAAACATTTGCAGGTGTTTTGAGTTGATTAGCTGATTGGCATGTCACCATATTCTAATTTGTTGAGATAGTGAATTTGTGGGTTTTTGTTAAATGTGAGCCAAAATCATCACAATTAAAAGAACCAAAGACTTAAACTACTTCAGTCTGTGTGCATTGAATTTATTTAATACACGAGTTTCACAATTTGAGTTGAATTACTGAAATAAATTAACTTTTCCACGACATTCTAATTTATTGAGATGCACCTGTATATGACTTTCTTCTTTCAGACAAATCCAGTCGGAGTTATATAAAAAATTGTCTTTGATCTTTCAAGCTCTATCGTTGCACTCAGCGGGTGTTGCATTGCTTCTGTCCAAAAGATGTGAAATAAAAAGCACCTTTCCATAAAAGCCCAGCTAGATTAAAGTGATTATTACATTTTGAATATGGATATTTTTCTTACAAAAATGCATCTATTCGCTACAGGAGGCCTTTGTTCACCCCCTGCAGCCGTGTGAGACACTTTTTTTTATGGAAAGGTGCTTTTTATTTCACGTCTTTTGGACAGAAGCAATGCAACACCCGCTGAGTGCAACGATAGAGCTTGAAAGATCAAAGACAATTTTTTATATAACTCCGACTGGATTCGTCTGAAAGAAGAAAGTCATATACACCTAGGATGCATCGGGGGTGAGTAAAACGCAGCCTAATTTTCATTTTGGGGTGAACTAACCCTTTAAGATGCATTAATCCTGTATTTTTTTATATTCCATGTTGTTTATTCACCCTTAGAAAGAATCAAGTAGCTTTAGCAATGTGTGGACTCTGACTCTGTAACACATGTGGTGTTTGATAGGATTGTAGTCTGGTGTGTTTGACCTGTTATCTGACTGTGTATCAGGTTTTGTAAAAGAGTGTGACAAGTAGCATCAAGAATGCTGTCAGAGTAAACATACAACGAAATGCCCATATATACAAATGCTGGCTCACTGATTTTCAGGATGTTTCACACATTTTCAAGATGTTTCAGATTTACAGCCATTTGTCCAGAGTTTCTAGATGTTTACATATGAGGGTATGGATGCCATATACCTGGAAGAGATTTATGGACTCTCATTGTAATAAATACAGAGTTTCAGTATGTTGAAATCCTGAGGTACTAGAATGAAGCATTTACACTTTAAGTTGGAGATGGTATAGTTTAGTGATTAGCCTGGACCAGGTTGTAAATTCAGGCCAGAGTAGCAGGGTAATGATCCATTCAGAATTCAAATTAGAATGCCTTCACATTTCAATTAAATTGAAGTAAAATTAATTTATTAAACTTCATTTTTTTTTTATCTAACCTCCACATGTTGTTATTGCCTTTACATGACAGAACAAGATAAGGACCAGAGAGTACTGAGACGCATTACTAGCTATTTTTTGGATCCAGAGAGCGTGAAACATCTGTCAGAAGAGCAACAGAGTAAAGCTGAAGTTAGCAGGTCTCCTTCACCTCCCTGGATTACAAAACAGATTTATTCCTGCTTTTACAATGATGGTAGGAAAATACAGCCTGCCATTACAAGCAAAAAGAAATAAAAATGAGCGTGAAACATCTGTCAGAAGAGCAACAGAGTAAAGCTGAAGTTAGCAGGTCTCCTTCACCTCCCTGGATTACAAACAGATTTATTCCTGCTTTTACAATGATGGTAGGAAAATACAGCCTGCCATTACAAGCAAAAAGAAATAAAAAATTTTGCAGAAAATGTTAGCAACCAGCTTTCAATTCCTACTGTAATGAACACACTGTGTGACATTCAGCATGAGTTTGCATACTGGAACTTTTGTACGTCCGTTTCCTGAATCAGACACGGCTAGCAGCGCAACTGAAGGTGCAGAATCATCCAATGGAACGGCAGCACAAAGTCATAGTCAGTTATCTGTAAAGCCGTTTGGCTCCGCAGCTGCTAGATTCAAAATCCGCTCTGCTAAAACACTTACTACCAAGGACCTCAGGACAAAAAGCATTCTTTTCAAGGGTGGAAAAGTTGAAGACTCAAGTCAGAAAAGTGATCCTAGTAAGGACCTCAATAAAGCCTGTACTTCTGCTAGTTATACCCACACTAACACTGATGACAATGAGACGGGTAAAACGTTAAGTAAGGATACATGCAAGGTCTCAACTCTTCCCAGCAGTTCTGAGAAGGATGATGTGAGCGCTAAGAAGTTAAACACTCAAGAAGACAAGAGTCAAGCAGCAAGTGACAGGAGCAGAGGAGATGAGTTGAGGAGATTTTATCAGACAAACAAAAGCAAAAGCAAAAGCTTAGACTGGAGAGCAGGACATGGCAACAGAACTGGGATGACTAGTGGGACCAGAGAATTTGACAATTTAATGAGGCAATCTGATTTAGAGAGTTTAGAGAGAACAGGGACAAATGACAAGATAACTTCATACACGCAAGAGAATCAACCCAGTGGTGTTTCATGGAGGATTCAAGCTTTCAGTGCAGCCAATCAAGGCGATCAGAACAGTGACAGAAAGGTTTACCCAATCTCTGGGTCTACATCTGTGAGAATGAATCGGGTAAATTTTGCTCTGGAACGGGCAAACAGTGGCCAGTCACTCCCATCCAGATTGAAGCCAAGACTTAGCCAAGGTTCTATTGGAGAAGATAGCAGTCTCTGGCAAGGTGAATCAAGTCTTGATCAGACTGACAATAGGAAGGGATCCTGGGCCAGAGAGCAAGGATCTTCCAATGCTGAGGAAATAACTGGAAATCAAACAATAATAGAAAGAATTGCAAAACTGTTTGGGGCGGATGCCAACTCTGACCCACACTCAAAGGATTCAACCAAATTAAAACGCAGCAATACTGAAAGTTCTGATAAATCATTTCCCAAATCTATGGACACGGTGGACTCTACTCCAAGTCACAGAAAATATACTACTGACTATGTGTTTGGAACTTCTTTAGATTATACTGACAGCCAACAGGGGAAACCTTCTTACGATACAGAAAAGGCTGAGACATTCCCTAGAGGGTTTTCAAAAACAGACTTTGATCTGAAGCAAAACCCCTCTACCAACAGGGAGAACAGAAATGATCAAAGAGACACTTCCTCTGGATTAAGTTTTTCAGTGTCATCAAAGCCTAAAGGGAGTACAGAAACGTCTTCTGTCAAAAAACCTCAGCCACTTCTGCCTGATGACAGTGAAGAGACAAGCAGAACGTTGTTTACAGGGTCTTCAAAGTATTGTAGTCAGTCCTTAGAAATGACCAGAAGTAGACTGCCAGCAACTGCTCAATACAATGCTCACAGGAACCAGCCTGACAGTTCAAGCATCTCTAGCCAGGGTGTCGAACACCTGTTAACCACTTCTGGAGGAATCAAGGAGGAAACTGGCAATGACAAACAATCAGATAAAGAGATTACGAAAAGGCTGGACATAAAGGAAAACAAGTATCTTGGTGGTTTGCAAGATGGAATCACCCAACCTAAACACCCACTAGCTTCAAAAGGAGCAGCACACAATGAAATCCATAAAGAGGACAAGAAAGATGATGTATTCACAGGTAAAACTAAAGGAAGGAGAGGAGAAAGTGTGCTAGAAAAGTCCCGTTTACCATCCTCGGATTCTGTGAAGAATACAATCAGCATGTTTGAATCTTTGGCTCAACAAAGCAAAAGCACACCAGAGATTCTTCGCACCAGGAGGGCCTTATCTGTACCAGAGCATCCTAAGCCTGCGGCTCTAGTGAAGAAGAGTGATTCAGACAAAAATCTACATTTTGAAAATTTTGTAGGGGACACAGAAAGCATAAGAACACATTTCTTTAGCAAAAGCAATTCTAATGAGGAGGCTGAATGCTCTCTAGACCTAGGTAGAACTCCTCATTCAAATTCCACAGTCAAAGTAATACCAACATTAGAACAACACCAAGAGACACACAAAATGAGTGTTGAGCTTGCTCCAGCATTAAAACAAATTAATGAATCAAGAACTGATCAAGGTATCAGCATGAGTGATGCAGATGAAAAGAGGAATGTGAATAAAAAACACACAAAACACACGGATGAACCAGATTCTACTATCACTGCCCACTCAGTTCTCAGTGACATAGGGACAATGGAAGAAAAAGCAAGAATCCCATCAATCTCTCAACAGTCAAATGTCAAAAGTTTATTAAAGCAGAAGTCAATTAATGTAAAAATAGTTGATGATAATGACGATGAAAATACACCAACTAACTCACCTGATAGAGCCCCTCTCACAGTTAACTTTCAAAACCAGAGTAGCCCTGGAGCCATAACAGTCAATGGTACCCATTCCAAAGTGCTGCCCAATCATGTTCAAACTTCTCCTCCTATCCAGACAATATATTCCTCACTCAATAATTCTAACAACAACAACAATGAAACAAGGAAGGATTTGACCACAATCACTACTAGCATGGCTAGGTGGAGCTCTGATGAAGAAGACGATGATGAGGAAACAGACACTGAAGAAGACTCTGACTCAGGAGAGTCATCTGTGACTATCACAAGCAACATGAGCCAATCAGAACGCAGAAGTTTCTGTTTAAGGTAACTGATATGTAAAAATAGAAAAGTGACACAACTGATTAGACTCAAATGGAGTGTCAGCTTAGTTTACATGCACAAACCAGCAGGTTACCCAGTTTAAACACCCTACATTTCTTTTTCTTTAATTTATATCTCCACTGTACATAACCCCCTACTTTCTTTCTACATATTTACCAATTAGTCTTGTGGAACTGTGTAATTATGGTGGGGTGGACTATAAACCATCAGAGGATGATGAAGATGTGCCATCCACACGCTCTGCATCCTTGAGCTCAGACATCTCTGCCTTCTCTTCTGTGACTCTGCTGAGCACTGATGAACTTGATCGTTTACTGGATGATGTCAGGGCCTTGGGAGATGACACCCTACAGGTAAAACAAGTTATGTACATGTACTTTTTTTAATGTATAAAAGCTATAATTTGACAACGAAATACACTTAAACTGTCATGACGTAAATTTTGTTACAAAATAAATATACAGACAATTATAGATATGTGCATGCTAAGGAATTTTTAGAGAAAAAAAACTATTTCCTTTTGCTATTATAACTTGTACCTCTGATTTATGACAGAAATATGAAGACGTGCAAGTGGTTGTATTACACAAGGAGGTGGGGAGTGGCTTAGGATTTACCTTGGCAGGTGGAGTGGATCAGAATAAACCAGTCACAGTGAGTATCAACGAATGCTATAATGATGACTAATAGAAACAAATCCAGGTTATCAAACAAAATTCTATACAAAAATTAGCAAATGCATGAAAATAAGTGTAAAATGTCCCTGATTGTGTAGCTTTAAGTACACCACAATGCCTGTATGTTTTTGACTTTTTGGAAGTCATTGCTATTTGACTTTAACCTAAACGGCGAGTTTCACTCAAATCTCGTCTCTTAGGTCCACAGAGTAATAGCAGGTGGTGTAGCCGCACAGGAAGGCTCTATATTCGAGGGTGCTCAGGTGCTGTCGATCAATGGCACTGCTCTGCAGAACTCCGCCCACTGGGAGGCTCTGCGTACATTGAGAAAAGCGAGGGGGCAGGTCATGGCGGTGGTTGTTCTTCAGAGCGGTAACAGCAGAAAGGAGGTCACTGAAAGATCAGGAATCACAGGTGAGTGGTGGACAGATATCAAAGAGTAAGTGATCTGAAGGAAAACAGTTTCTTATACATATGCATGTGGTGGTCATTATGAATGTGAAAGCATCTGGAAATAAATCAACATTGAGGGAAGGTTTTAAGTTATTTGATAATAATACTGATTGCCTTACCTTGGAGACAGGTGAGATAAAAACTTGTAAAAAAAAGCAGAGTGTCTTGTGGAATCTGATGCTGATATTTTGTGTGTGTATGCCCCCTACAGGCAGCAGAGTCCGTGTTATTCTGATCAAGTCCAGCTCTGATCTTGGCTTCAGTCTGGAAGGAGGGGTGGGATCCAGCTCGGGAGACAAACCTCTCACTGTACAAAAAATATTCCGTGGTAAGACCAGTTTTTCCCGATTTGAAGCAATCCCATTCAACACAAATATTCAAGAAGTCTGTGAAAAGATAAATGTTCATGATCCCACCATTGCAAAAGTAAGGGCATGCTTACCTTACACTTTCTTGCTATTGGCATCCCTTTAGCGTGTGCTGAATCTCATCCCAAGTCCCTCAATAACAATTAAGTGTACTACTTGTTTCCAGGTGGGCCAGTCAATGAAGTGTTTCCTGGGGATGAGTTGTTGGGGGTGCAAGGTCAAAGTTTGGTGGGTATGATGCGTCTTGAGGCTTGGAACCTCATCAAGAAACTGCCCCCTGGTCCAGTGGAGGTCTTACTACACCGTCCTCAGCAGCCACGTTGAAGACCTCTACTTTCCTTCTTGTACCTCAATTCTCAAAGAAATCCAGTCATAATTTAAACACTGTTCAGAATTTTTGCTGTTACAGGTTCTATGACGTTATATTCTTGCAAATGTTCAGTTCTGCAATTACCATCATCATAACAATCATTCATCATAGTGTTTTGAAGTGTTTATTTTTTTTCTTCACTGATATTAGATAACTATAATTTAATAATGCCACATTTAAGGGCATAAAAGCACTGGAGGCCAGGAGGTCATTTTTTATATCACTTATTTTAAATAATGTTTAAGCTCTCACATTATGTAACTATTAATGTAATATTGCACTATCTGTCTTTATCAGATGCCATTACATTTTTTTTTATGCTACTATGTATATGTGTATATGTTGTCTGTACAGCACAAATCCGTCCCAATTAAACTTTTTTCATATTAAAGACAAAGGAAGCAACTACATTTCCTTCATATGGGATATTTATAACATTTACATAATTTTTTTTTAAATAACAGTAACAGAAAATCTATTAAGACATTTTAATTGTCAATCGGAAGATGCATCTTTTACAGAAAACAAATTTTTTATGAAAATGAATTGCTTTGCTTACAGAGATCTTTCAATACTGCTCCAGCTCACAGGTTCCATCCCTACTGCCCTTTCATGCCTTTTAAATAAAGAAAGAAAGAAAAGAAAAAAAGAAAAAGAAACAAATTGTTCTGATAAATCTTTGTATTTTGCAAAATCAGCCCAGAGCCTCAACCCTTAGGCTAAAACGATATTTTTCTAAACCAATCTTTCATTCAAACCAAGCAGAGAACAGTTAAGTTAATTTTACTCATCCTGTAAGAATATACCGTTTCAATTATTGCTTGGTTGAAACAGCAATACCAGTGCCAATGGTAACATTAAACATAATTTTAAACATGAACGGTGGCTTTGGGAAAGAAATTTGGGTGTACAGATATTTGAGCTAGATAATTACACAATTACCTAATTTCTATGTCATCTAATCTTCCAGTCTCAAAATGATTAGATTATATGGAAAAGCACGATAAGTGTTTTACAGCAGCGGATCATAGATCACTAATTCTTTCTCTTGCTCTCCTCTCTTTCTCTTTGTCCTACATGATTTTTAATGATTTATTAAGGGGTCGTAGTCTGGATCAGACAAGCTATGATTGGGTGTTGACTGCTTAATGTGGGATGTTTGTACCCTACAAGTGTATTTAAAAGAAGGTTTAAAGGTTAGCTGAGCTAATAGACACAGACTAAGTTCAGAAGATCATCTCTGAAGAGCGGGGCAGCAGGTTTTGCACAAAAACTAAAAGACAACACTAAAAATGAGTCGGGTAAAAATGATAATTAAGAGGATGAAGGTGAAAAATGAACTGGTGCGACAGATTATGGGAGAGGTCTTAGGCACCTTTGTACTTCTGGTAAGTTTTTGCATATTCACTATTAATCAAACTTTGAGCATAGTTATTGATTTATAGTGTTTTATTGTTGTTCTCACATACTATTTTTCAATGCTAATTCATGCTTGTGCAAATTATGTTAACTAATGTTATTTTATAATTTAAAGATGTAATATTATATGTAAAAATGAACATGAACCTATATTCATAAATGCTGTATAAGTATAGCTCATTGTAAGTTAACGATAACGAATGCATTAACTAATAAAGCATCCCTAAAAAACACATCAATGTTACACAAAACCGAGATATTTATATATTTTGATAGTTTTCTACATACTGTTATTGATTCTCTGAATATGGGCTAATATTAATATATAATTTAATCTCTGAATTTATTATTCAGAGATTTAATTTATTAATTTAATTTATTATTGAATACTCTTACAAAAGGAAAGGTTACTGGAAAATATAACAGCAATATCAGTGATATGTTCATGCATAAGATGCAAAACATGCAATTTAGAGTAGTTTATGTCTAAAATGATATCATATATGTTACACCATAGATAAGCTTTTACAATGGACAAATCCAATGTTCTGTTAACCTAAAGTACTTTGAGCATGTGCTTGTGGTTATATATGCTGACAATGTGTTTGTCGCTGCAGAAGGTTTTTACCTGAAATATCACCATCCATAATATAATAAATAATCCAGTGCAGGGTAAATATTTAGAGTACTATCAGGGCCAGTTTCAACAGAAATATCACATAATAATTTTACATTACTGAATATTACCACAGCTGCAGGTAACTGCACTCATTGCAGACCAAGAGCATGATTGTAATGGTGATATTTTTAATTCAACAGTTAAAACAAAATAAGAGTTTATTATTAAGTAACTTGTGTTTCTGACAAAATCTTTCCAGTTAATTTGTATATTTGTCCTCCACCAATAAAAATGGTTCAAAAAAAGTCAAAGCATCAAGCTTTGCATGCCACCAAACGTTAGTGTAAAATAAGTTTATACACAACTAGATATAACAAAATAATGTTATTATTTTTTCTGCTGTAGCTGTTTGGTTGTGCTGCAGCAGCTCAGGTGAAAACCAGCAGAGAAACTAAGGGGCAGTTTCTGTCTGCTAACATGGCTTTCTCTGTAGGCGTCATGTCTGCCATGTACCTCAGCAGGGCAGTATCAGGTAAATTGCTAATAGCTTGGGCTGTTTTGGGGCATTTAAGACTAAATCCTTTCTAATATTAATCTCTTTTTTTTTTGGGATCGACAACACTGACTTCTCTCTTAATATTTTTCTCTCCTTTATTTCCCCCTTAGGAGCTCATCTAAACCCAGCTGTATCTCTGAGTTTCTGTGTCTTGGGAGACCTAGCCTGGATAAAGCTGCTACCCTATTCTCTGGCTCAAATACTGGGGGCTTACCTCGCCTCTGGGCTTGTCTATCTCATCTACCATGGTAAGATAAAAAAGAGAGAAATTAGAAATCCTTTTTTTAAAGATGCATCCTATATTTTTCCAATAATTTCACATTCTATAATTGGCAGTTTTATGTTTTAAAAAAGAAAAAAAGAGGATTGATTTCTCAACTCTCCTCCAGATGCGATTATGGAGTTCAGTGGTGGAGTTCTGACTGTATTTGGTCCTAATGAAACAGCCAGTATCTTTGCCACTTACCCAACTGATGTGGTGTCAATGCAGACCAGCTTCCTCGATCAGGTCAGCAAAAGGCCACGGTAGATTAGACAAGAGCTCTGTAGTTCATGCAAGCACAGTAGAATTACTACTGATATAATAAAATTGTGTAGTCTAATCTGATCTGATACAAACTGCTCTAAAGCAATATAATATTATACAGCATTAAAAAGATTTTCAAACATTAATCAATTATCCAATATAGAGATCAGATCATGCCAGAAATAAAAAAGGCAGTCCCCTGTCTCCTGTATGTCTGTGTGCAGGTGGTCGGCACAGCCATGCTAATGTTGTGCATTCTACCTCTGAATGATAAGAGAAATGCTCCTGCTCCTGAAGCACTGCTCCCTCCAATTGTAGCAACTGTTGTCCTAGGGATTTCCATGTCAATGTCGGCTAACTGTGGAGCTGCCATAAACCCTGCCCGTGACCTTGGTCCACGACTCTTCACCTTCACAGCAGGCTGGGGCATCGAAGTCTTCACGTACGTAATCAAATCTGTCTACTACATCTATTAATGTCAGATTAACAAAGTCTCGTTATCTCTGCACATTTGCCTCCTACCTTTCAACTTGTATTTCCACCGATAAAATTAATTACTGGTTATATCACTTTGCTTAGATCTTAGTTCTATTAATGATCTCAGCACGTTGCCACATTGGTATTTTCACTGAAGTGTGTAACCAGAGCTTCATTTCTCTCAACACAGTCAGTTTTAAATGCCGTTTTTTTTACCCACACAGGTGTTATGATTACTTCTTCTGGATTCCATTAGTGGCTCCTATGGTGGGGGGCGTGCTGGGGTCCATCATTTATCTGGTCTTCATTCAGTGGCATCTGCCTGAGCTTGAGGATGAATCTGAGTCTGAGGAGTTTAATGAACAAACAAAGGTCACGGAGCTCAACAACAAAAAGGACGAGTTTTTCCATAAAATGTCTTCACTTTAAAGACATGGGGACCGCTGAATCTAGCTCATGGCATTTCCAGATCCTGTTTCCTCTCTTCTCCACATTATTTCCAGATACTGTAACAAAAAAATTGGGAAAAGGCCAAAAAAAAGACACTGGGTAGAATGTACTCAAGGTGGACTCTTAAATCTTTCACAGAAGAGCTAAAATCCTGTTTCCTCTCTTCTCCACATTATTTCCAGATACTGTAACAAAAAATTGGGAAAAGGCCAAAAAAAAGACACTGGGTAGAATGTACTCAAGGTGGACTCTTAAATCTTTCACAGAAGAGCTAAAGCCTTGATATACCAAATGTTATTTATTATTTCAACTCCCTTTCATCCCTTCTGAAATATTAAACGGGGACTTACTTTCAACCACATGAAGAAAATTTGCCTTCACATTGTCCATTGTTTCACAGAAGTGAATTAAAAGATTTGTGTACAGTAATATTAGCTATTTTTATTCTAGACCAGTGGCAGCTACACACACACACACTATATATATATGCTAGAACTTATTTCAGCTCAATTTATTAATTGTAATCTTGAATAAATTTAATATAACCATGTCAAACTCTCATATTTGTTTGTTGCCTAGTGCTCTTTCTAGTGTATTTTGCAAGTAAAAGTTGTTTATGCTACACCACTGTTACAGTGTGCACTTTTGTGGTGTACATTAACAGGTTCACAAACAAAGAGTTTTAAAAACCTGTTTGAAGCCACTATTGAGCAAACATTTTTCTGAACTTTGGGGAATAGGTATATTGATTATATGTACTCAGAAGGCCACCTCCATTTCATGGAATATCCTCCATTATTTCACTACACATTAAATTAAAGATCTTGCTATTAAATATAATGTCAATAATAACTGCAACCATACCGCAGGAATACAATTAAGTTATATCTTCTGTCATGCAGCAGTTTCAGTAATATTACTGATCAGGGAGTTCTGTTTAATTTCATCTGAGCAGACCCTTACGAAAAAGAAGTTTATTCAAGTGTGCTATTAGTATACTTCTTTTAAACAAAAAAATAGGAAAGTATACTTTCAGTCTAATTTTATGTACTTCTCAGAAATATACTTAAAATTACATTTAAGTATACTTGACTTATACTTAGAAAAAGTCTAAATATATTTGAGCTATACTTGTGCTCCTAGAATCAGTGTTTTCATTGTTATCCGTTAGGGGGCGCTAGTACACATCTTCTGTACAGAATTTCCCCCCAAAAAAACACAAGTGAAGAAGAAACCGAAACAACAGATGCTTCAACATGTATTCTAACATGATCATGATCAGACATAAATCAGCATCAAAACTGTGTAACATTATGGAATAAAATGTCGACCAATGAAGAGGTAATAATAACTGTCAAGCTTTGGGGTGTTGATCGACTTCATCTATGTTTTGATTATCATTCTAAATCCAATTAATAGTCATTTTTCAGCTTTTTGTTCAAAATCTTGTTTATTTCTTTATTTTTATTTTTTATAAAACTTACCCACATTCAAGTGTTTAAAAAAAGAGTGCATGAAGCTAGAATAAAATGTTTTTATTTACAAGCAGATACCCTGTTCTTTTGATGTTTTGTATGTTCAGATATTCATATAACAAAACAAAAAAAAAATTAACACCTAAATAGGGCGTAGTAGTATACTTAAAGTATGATGCAAAATTTATTTAAAGAACTTATGATTATACTTGCAGTATAAAACTACTAAACTAGTAGTTTACTGAGACTATACTTCAAAGTGTACTAAAATGCTACAAGTATGTAATTAGTAAACTATCAGTGTACCTATTAGTTCACTTTTAGTATAGTTGCAATACAAACTAAAAACATATATGTAAACTAGTTGTGTACTCAAAGTTTACTACTGATATACTAGAAAGTGGGCCAATTTAGTCCGAATGAGTATTGAAATAGTATACACTTACAAGTATACTACTAGTACAAGGATATTTGTATACTTACTATATAAAGTATACTTAAAAATATACTTGAACTTTACTTTAGTATACTTAAACTTGAAATATACTACTTTTTGGTAAGGGAGAGACATTATGAGAAGGTGTGTGAGAACGTTTCCTTTGTGTTTGAGGCATTAGCTCACAAGATGTAACAGATTTGCAGGTTACATGTGGCCATACTGAAAGATTTAGAAATATACTACTTTTTGGTAAGGGAGAGACATTATGAGAAGGTGTGTGAGAACGTTTCCTTTGTGTTTGGGGTCACTGGCTAATTCTGGACAAACTATTTAGGCATTAGCTCACAAGATGTAACAGATTTGCAGGTTACATGTGGCCATACTGAAAGATTTTAAAAACTAGCCTACTAATTCACAAAATCTATAGAGGTTAACTCTATAAACTTAAACCCTGATAGCACACGTACATCACGGAGACTTCTATTTGACGTCTGCATTTACATATGCAAGACGTTTTTTTAGAGTGTTTGCTCATCTGCAATATGTCTATTGGACGTTTCCTATCAGATGTCAAATAGACGTATATTAGATGTCTTTAAGATGTATATGATTTAGAATGTATGTAAAACTGACATCTGAAAGACGTCTGTCAGACGTTTGTACACAGTAGATGCTTTCCAGATCAAGAGATCTTTAACAGACATCTTTCAGACGTATGTGTGCTGTCATGCCAGATGTGTGGGTCAATGTCCACAACAACAATATAAAAAAGTTCAGGTCATCTTTCCCAAACTTTAGTTTACCAACAACTTTTAAACATACCTGCAAAATTTACCTCGCGTATCAACGAAGTGGCTGAATTGTTCCTAATAATCTTCCTTAAAAGGCTGCAAACGTATAGCGCATGCGCACAAGTTGTGATCACTGAGCAGCATAGTGAGCATCTCACTTTTTCAGAACAACGGCAGCAGACAGCTAGGTCACAGGAAACACCAAAAGGGTGCTGTTGTCTAATTCTTAAAATAATAAATACACAATTTATTTTAGTCTTCATCGCCAATCGTTTTTATTATGTCTATAGTTTCAAACTGTTCAGCCATCCTGCACTAAATGAACAGAATAATCTGTGTCCAGCAGATGGCGCACTCAACAAACCAAAACAACGAGCACATGGTAAATGTCAGTACTGCCCCATGCCTCTCTGTGAACAAAGTTACCGCAGGTATCTGCTGCATTCATTTAAAATTGTATGTTAAACACACAGTAAATACAATTCATATGGATACATTCATAAGCAGTGTTTAACCACACTTACTGAAACAAGCAGAACAACTTTGGAATCATTTTTTTCGCCTTTTATCTAACATTTAAAACATTACTCTTGAGCAGTGCCAGGCTGAAAGTGGGAAACCGCAGATGCAGATGCAAACACCGCCCCTCCACCCCGCCCCCCTCATCCTATTACTACGAGCAGGTGCTGGCCTATCGAGTCCGATACACTTTCACCCTTCAAGGATGTTTTGATCGTCAAGGATCGCGTGCATCTGATACATAACCTATGTTGCCTTAAATTCGACGGAATACCTGTACAGAAGGAAGAAGATAACAGAGATGCCTGAAATCAACATTGCTTAGCCTACAGGAGGGGCTGATAAAGGTAACGGTGGTCTTTGTTTATCCGCTCACAATAAAAGCTATACATTTAGTTCAAGGCTAAACGTGCTAACAGCGTGACTTCTGAGAAAACAGTTAGAAAATACTTATATAAATATCACTTTTTTCACTTCTTTTTAAAACTGTTGAAATAGATTAGTGAAACTCCACCACAGCGGCGTCCATTGTGACCAACCTGCTTAAACGTTTATTTATTTCGCATCTGTACCAATAAGCACGCAGCAGTATATAAACAATATGGCCACCTAATGAATGCAATAGATGTTTATTGTCGGGATTATTAATGAACTTACCCCAAGTTATTTAAGGCATTTCTAAGAAATTGAAATCGAAGATCCGTTTTTGACAGTCGCATCTCAACTCTGAAATATTTTTGAGCTGCGGATGTCTAAGACTCCAAAAAAAAAATTATAATGTTGATTAATAAGTAATGATAAATAGTAATAATATGTTCATCCTTGTAATACCTTGTAACAGCATGGAGACATATTATCCATTTACTTAGGCTACTTATTGACGTGGTAACTTTTAATAAGAACATACGAATATTTTAATAAGAACCCATTAGGCTACATTACCCAACATTATATAGCTAATGCTTAAACGTTTATTTATTTCGCATCTGTACCAATAAGCACGCAGCAGTATATAAACAATATGGCCACCTAATGAATGCAATAGATGTTTATTGTCGGGATTATTAATGAACTTACCCCAAGTTATTTAAGGCATTTCTAAGAAATTGAAATCGAAGATCCGTTTTTGACAGTCGCATCTCAACTCTGAAATATTTTTGAGCTGCGGATGTCTAAGACTCCAAAAAAAAAAAATTATAATGTTGATTAATAAGTAATGATAAATAGTAATAATATGTCCATCCTTGTAATACCTTGTAACAGCATGGAGACATATTATCCATTTACTTAGGCTACTTATTGACGTGGTAACTTTTAATAAGAACCCATTAGGCTACATTACCCAACATTATATAGCTAATGCTTAAACGTTTAGAACTTACAAGTTACAAAATAGATAAGAGTAAGAAAATGTAAGTTTTGTGTTCTGTGTCGTCTCCACAGGCCTCTGGTGTACCTTCTAAGACCCCAGGGTAAAAACCCAGAATTAAAATCCTAATTATTACTGTTAGTTATGTTAAAAAGAATATCAAACTATAACAATGTTTTTGGTTAGAGATGTGGGTTCAGAATGTGGGTTAGGTATTTTCGTGTCACTTGTAATCTTAATTGAACCAGGGATTTAAGCTAGTTCTTGAAATTCCTTTGAGAATAAAATTCTGACTGACAGCCAAGAAATGTGCTTTGTTGTGTTTAAAGAGCCAACAATGTAATAATTCACTATAGAGAAAGAAAGCATATCAACACCATGCAGAGGCATGACCAATTTATCTGTAAGAATTTGTACTATTATTATGCATTGTAAAGGCCATATCTGTGTGTGTGTGTGTGTGTGTGTAAGAGAGTGAGAGAGCAGACTCATAATTTTCTGTATAGTCAGTCAGTATCATTATTGTGGTTCTGGTATGATGGTGATTTCCTGTTTGAGCTTTTAAGACCGCGAGTGTAAAAGATGGATAAAGAAATAAGGTAAAACAGATGGGAAGCCAATGAGGGCAGAAGAATTATTGAACAATAAACTAGAATAACATGTACAGGAAAAATACATGGGAGTAGAATATGCTGCACATATGCTGATCATAAATTATAGATCATAAAACTCAAAAGCTTACTTGTTCAGTCTTACATGACCGCAAATAAATAACTAAGAGTGCCGTTTGCTCTTGATTCAAATGCAAAAGCCACTTTATGCTGATCATATATTATAGATCATAAAACTCAAAGCTTACTTGTTCAGTCTTACATGACCGCAGATATATAACTAAGAGTGCCGTTTTCTCTTGATTCAAATGCAAAAGCCACTTTCTGATTTGCATTGTGTGACAGACTGTGTGTGCATGCATGCATGCATGTAAAATATGTGAGAGAATGTGTGCTGTATGACGCTTGTTAGAGATGCTGAGTCAAATGACCTGCTTTACACCACTGCAGTCTGTTGTCAGCATGAAGATGTGTTTATATTCAACATGGCTTTCAAATCTGGGTTATTTAGTGTCAAAATCAGCCTGTTTACTGAGTCTGTCCTTAAGCAGGTTTGTATGTATCAGTGTGTGTCCTTGCTCGTATATGTGTGTGTGTGTCTGTCTGTTGTGGGTCATTGGTTTTGACCTGCTGGTGCGGAAGCCTCCAGTCAGATGGCTGACACACATGTGTACCAGCTTGACTATCTATGTGAGTGTGTGTGAATAGTCAGAAATATTCCATCTCACCCAAGTTAACCTTTAGTGTTTAACTAATGTACTGTGCTTTCTTTGCATCTCTGGATTTGTTATTTTTGTGAGAATATTTTTACCTGCTGCAGCAGATTTTTTTTTTCTGTTCTCAACCCAGAGGTGGCCTCCTCTAGCCCAACTCTTCCCATGCTCTCGAACAGTCTGCTTTGATTGTCTACATAAAATGAAATATTGTCTTTACTGTGGGAATTCAAAGCAACAGGTGATAGTCAATAATCTTCTGAGGGCAGCTCAGAGACTGAACAATATCTCTCTGATGACTTTGCATGATGACCCTTGCTGGTTAAGGAAATATTAAAGTCAATATTAGAAAGATATTAGTAATTCAAAGAGGAGATGGATTGGAGCAGGCAGGACCATTTTGCAAGCCAGTTATGATGACTGAAATTTCCTTCAGGGAAAGTCAGAATGCCCTAATGTGAGATGATGATCATGAACAAAAGCACTGAAATCAAAGCATTGCTGTGTTGTTTGAGAAAAGGTATGTTACTAAACCAAAAGTGATATTGAAATTCCAGCTAATAATGATGTTACGTTTATGTTATGAATGATATTATATGACTTTGTAAAAAGATTGGAAGTTAAAACACTTAAAGTAATTTAGAGATCACAATGTTTTAATACAATATGAAACATACATAGTCCTTTTGAAACTTTCTATAGAAAATAGTATATAATTTTGAAAACATAAGCATTCAAAATAATAAAGGAAGAAACCCTCCACTGGTCAGATGTAGAACTTTTAAATATTTGTCACAATTGATCACCACCTTTTTAAATTAGTGCTGATTATTCTAAAGCTTAAAGGGGTCATATGATGCGATTTCAAGTTTTCCTTTCTCTTTGGAGTGTTACAAGCTGTTCGTGAATAGATAAGATCCCTAAACAGTTACATGACCGCAAAGTCAAATTTTCATAGCTTTACCAAGACATCTAGTCTGATAAATTTGTTGTAAACCCATCACAGAGATACCAAATAATTTACTGGCAGTACTTATAATTTTCCTGAACATACTCTTTTGTTCCACCATAACATTCCCGAACCAGCAAATAATACAAAAAGTCAGTACACTTTCAATAAAAGAGTTATAAAACACCTTTAACAATGGAGGGCTTACACTAAATGACACCATCTTCCTAAGGAAATATAGTCTTTGCTGGCCCTTTTTGTTCACAGCGTCAGTCCGTTTATCCCACCTCAGTTTGTGATCTAAAACAACTCCAAGGTATTTATACTCTTCTACCCTCTGAATCTGGTCCCCTTTAATAATGGTCGCACTCGTTGAGGACTCTTTCCTAAAATCAATACACATTTCTTTAGTTTTTGAAACATTTAACTTGAGATTTGATACATCACACCAAGAAACAAATTCAGTTTAAAAGGGTCCATTACTGTCCTCATCCCCTCTAAGGATACTAACCAATGCAGTATCATCTGCAAATTTGATCAAATATCTCGCTGGGCAAGTACTCCTACAATGATTTGTGTACATAATAAACAGTAAGGGTGAGAGGACACAACCTTGTGGGGAACCAATATTCGTGATTTGTTTGTCAGACAATGAGGTACCCACACACACTCGTTGAACTCTGTTACTTAAAAAATCCTGCAACCACAAAATCACTCCTCCATCTAGAGAGAAATCTACAGATAATCTTTCGACCAGAACAGATGGCACAATATTATTAAAAGCAGAATAAAAATCAGCAAAAATTATTTTCACATGATTTTTAGGAACGTCAAGATGTGAATAAACAATATGTAACAATGTTAAAATAGCATCATCTACTCCCTTGTTTGACTGATAAGCAAATTGAAAAGGATCCAGTGCTGGGTTTTTTCCACTATGTACCTTTTAACAAGCCTTTCACAACATTTAAACACAACAGAGGTTAATGCAATTGGTCGATAATCACTAAGCTCTAATGGTTTGTTAATTTTAGGAACAGGTACTATAGTTGAAGTTTTCCATATAATTGGCACTGCGTGTTGGTCAAGTGATTTTTGAAACGGCAAAGTAAAAACTGTAGATAATTGCTCAGCACATGATTTTAACACCTGACCACTGATATTATCTGGCCCGGGGCTCTTATGTATATTACACTTCTGAAACTTAGAGACAGACACTTATTTTTACCGCCGCCATGTCGTGGAGATGCTGTGTGTTTCGTTGTGAAAGCGAAACTACTTTGTTTGGTCTTCCAAAAGAGGACACAACTAGAAATCAGTGGTTAAGTTGTATTTACAACACTGTTCCAGAAAAGTTCAAATCAAATATTCAGGACAAGGATTGTTTCCTGGGAGAGTAGCCTACAATGCCGGTGTTCTGACAAATAATGCTGACTCACAGCCTGTAAGTACGTTTTCATATTTAAAGGATTTGCCACTGATGATTCAAACGCGAGTTTTGAGCAGTGTAGAGTAGCGCTTGTTTTTTGTCGTTTCACCGATCACAAATGCAGACATGGTTTTACGTTTACACGGCGCGATGCAACGCAACAGACAGTATAAGTCATTATAATCCGTAATTATGTCCACACTGGATGCAACAAATGCCTCGTTTATAATGGGTTTTATTGGTTTTGTCTCGTCGCGCCGGGACACGGCATCACAATATGGTGAGGGGTGTAACATTTCCGTCACACACTTGAGGTATTCGGCCAATCACAACGCACTGGATAGCTGGCCAATCAGCATACACCTCGCATTTCAAAATTATGAGCTTTGTAAAAATCGACGCGTTTCAGAAAGGCGCGGCATAGAGGAGAAACAATAATGTACAGTATGTTGAAAATAATGTTATTTTAACCTTAAACCGCATAAATACATTTCATTACACCAAATACACAAAATAATATTCTTTTTTAGCAACGTCATATGACCCCTTTAAAATTTGGCAGATATAATAAATAAGAAAAACACAGATATCAGCTGATAAAATATATGATGTCAATAGATTGAACATTTAAAAAAGGCTCCATATGGAAAATGTTATTGTAGATTATAAACTTTCATAAATAATGCTGATGTCTACTACTGTATGTCAATGTTGGTTTGATCACTAGCTGAATTATTTTCTAAAATTGTCTATTCATGTGACATGAAACTGCAGTATAGCTTTACTTTCTTTTGAGGATGTAGTCATATCTTTTGTATCTTTATGAACTATCTTGCCTGATTTATGGAATCTGTATTTTCATTTTTTGTTTTATTAATAATACTCCATAGTAAGCAGAGTCACACTAATATAGAAAAGAGCAATTTAGCCTCCTATTCTATAAAATGTCTAAACAATTGAATGCTCTTCTTTCTGCCTCCATTTTTCCTGTGTATCAGGCATAAGAGACAGAAAGCAGACAGCATGTGGTGTCTTCAGAGAGAAATTTATTGGAAACCAGACCTGCAGACATCAATGTGCTTCTGGAGCAGACCTAACCAGACCACTTTCTATCACTTAGCACTAGCATTTAGTCTGAATAACAATGATGTTTCCCATTTGTTTCATAACTAATGTGTGTGTGTAACCACTTTAAACAGTCTTATTAATTATCTTAATATTAGCATGATTAAAGAAAAAGAGATGGACTAAAATTTGTCTAGAGTTCACAACAGTCAGGCATCAAGATTACGGCTGCAGGTTCATTAGCAGTGGCTTAGTTTTAGCTGACTGATCTGCATACTGTCGTAGTCAAGGATTAAATATCGTTGAATTTCCTGAGTGAGCGTAAACTGTTGGTATGTCCCCTGTTTTACCCTTGAGATCCTGTTGACAATGTGGTTCTCTCTCTTTCTCGCTGTGTGTGTCTGCATGTCGATGTAGATTTTCCCATGGGACGGAGCAGCAAAATTTCAGAGGTGTGGAAATGTTCAGAAAGAGACCTCCCTCAGGTAAACAATTAGCTACTCTCCCTAAACACACACATACACACACTTTTAAATTTAATTGCCATATTGTGCTCTGAATTTAAAATACACACTTTAATTTTAACCGTTATGTATCAGCAAAATAATGTTTGTTAATATTCATTTTAGAAGCCCCCTCAACACTACCTTCACTCTCATGGCAACAGTGTTAATTTTGACAGCACATTTTTATTTAGTTTTAGTCATAGTCTTTGGACTAAAATACCATTTAATTTTAGTCATATTTTGTACAACATATCTTTATTGAGTTTTTACAAGGTTTTTAAAAAAAACAAAAACAAAAAAACATAATTTCCCAGAACATACCCCAGGCAAGTTTAAAAAACAAACAAACAAAAAAAAAAACACCTTCTTACATTCCATAACTTCACATTTTCTTCAATATCTAAATTTTTAACAAAGTCCAAAAACACCTTCCAAATATTAAATAAAATTCAGAGGATTTATTTTTTATTACATATGTAAGATCTTCAAAATCCAAACATGTTAATAAGTTTTTTTTATCCATAGTCCAATGGAAGGGGGTTTTAGTCATATTTTAGTCATCTGAATTGTTTTATTCTTAATCTAGTTTCAGTCGACTAAATATCATAAGATTTTAATCAAGTAAATCTACAGTAGATTTAGTCGACTATAATCTAATGGGTTTAGTTACGGTGTAATGTGTTTATTAAGCGTTTCTTTAACATTTCCAAACTCATATATTCCCACAGACAGTGGTGTATAAAGTAACCTGAAAGCCATACTCAAGTAAAAGTACAGATATCTTACCAGAAAATGACTTTGGTAGAAGTTGAAGCCACCGTTTAGAATATTACTTGAGTAAAAGCCTTAAAGTATATGATATTTATTGTACTTAAGTATGAAAAGTATTTTTTTAATCTTACACATACTTAAGTATTGAACGTAAAAGTACAAGTAAATGCAAAATGGAAAAGAAGCAAATAAATATATATAAAAAATGTTCATCCACGGCTTGAGTAGCAAGATTGTGTTCAGTTTTCACTCTTTCTTCCATTTTGTATTTTCGGGTAAGAATAAGAAGCACTTCATCCGGTACTTAGTGTCTTTCATTCCAATGTAATAAAACATTTCTCATTACAACACTTACCATATTATCGCAGACGATGCTGTATCGCACGCCCCTGACTCGACTTGAGTGGAAAATTAATCATCCGCGATTGTGCGGGCAGCCACGCACTTTTTTGCACATGAGCAAAGGTGTTTTTAGGAGTCTAACTTGCAAATGGCAGACCACTGATTCGTCAATCCAGACGTCGTCTCTTTCAGGGAAGACCTTGCATTTTCCAACATGACAATGCCAGACCACATACTGCATCAATTACAACATCATGGCTGCGTAGAAGGATCCGGGTACTGAAATGGCCAGCCTGCGGTCCAGATCTTTCACCCATAGAAAACGTTTGGCGCATCATAAAGAGGAAGATGCGACAAAGAAGACCTAAGACAGTTGAGCAACTAGAAGCCTGTATTAGACAAGAATGGGACAACATTCCTATTCCTAAACTTGAGCAACTTGTCTCCTCAGTCCCCAGACGTTTGCAGACTGTTATAAAAAGAAGAGGGGATGCCACACAGTGGTAAACATGGCCTTGTCCCAACTTTTTTGAGATGTGTTGATGCCATGAAATTTAAAATCAACTTATTTTCCCCTTAAAATGATACATTTTCTCAGTTTAAACATTTGATATGTCATCTATGTTGTATTCTGAATAAAATATTGAAATTTGAAACTTCCACATCATTGCATTCTGTTTTTATTCACAATTTGTACAGTGTCCCAACTTTTTTGGAATCGGGTTTGTATAAAAAATCAAGTAAAGTACAGATATTCCCAAAAATACTTAAGTACTGTAACGAAGTATTATTACTTCGTTACAACACACCACTGCCCGCAGAAAACATATATTACCCTGTTAATATGAATGATATTAAGGTTTGAACATGCCATATAGACACAGATTTAACTCCACATAACATGTCTTTATCTCAAAATTAAATAAAACCACTTCTCATAAAAAAACAAGTATATTTTCCTCTTTTCAATGCAATACCAATGGTTATAGGGCCTATAATATTCAGTCTTTATAACAATTTGCATACAACATCCTTCATTCTTTCAAGAAGACATTTATTTATATAAATTAAACTTAGGTTAATACTTATGAGAGCTTCTAAAGTGATTCTGTCAAGAGCAGTGAGTGATTTCCTCTCTTTCTTTTGTTGATTCATTAACAATAAGGGGACAGACAACAAGTAAATTAGGCTGTTGCCCCTTTAAAACTGACTGCACAGATTCAGTATACTGGCTATATTCTCCCGACAGTTTACATTCACTTAAGACATAACCAAGTGTGTTTATCTGAAAACTCTTTAAAACGGACAATTTGAGATCATTTTTTGTGTATTTCTCTGTTAAAATGCGAAAGAGAACTGAATTCAGTAGTCGTTCTCTGTTTGAGAGTTAATTTTTAACCGAATTAAGTGCTCTTTCGCATCGTCACGCTTTTCAAATTTATCCATATGTCTGCTTTTCTCTTACTCCCATACGGTGACATTTTTTAACGTTTTATGAGCTGTGCTGCAAGTGTATGCAAACGTATTATCAGAGCATTAGAGTTGAAATGTGTGCCATATACCCTCCTTTCCACACAGTAAGTTCTTTCTGAATGGATCTCTGTCCAATCGTCCCTCCCTAACATTTTTGTCTCGTTATTATTTGTTGACGAAAATGTCAGTAGATTTTCATCATTGTTTTTGTCATTCAAAAATTGTTTTTACTTCGATATCATCTCGTTTTTGTCTGTGAAAAAATTTTGTTGTTGATAAATTATGACGAATATTTTTCGTCAACAAAATTAATCGTTTTGGTGAATTGGTGGCTAATTCATCAGAATTTGTACATCTCATTTGTATGATCTACTTACACCTCATAGTCCTGAACCAGGTTAGATGCCATATTGAATTTGACTTGGATGAAAACGAGGATGTGAGGGATGGACTAACAGTCTTTACAATAGCATACATTTTATAAAGGTCCTAGATCATGAGTTGTTTTAAAGAAATTTTGTCAATTGGACAGTCGGTATATTAAACAACAGTACAATCCACTGAACACACTCTACTTCTATCTCTCACTGCCTCATTTTCATTCTTGTCAAAAATGTAATTTGCCACTACTATTCGGTTTAGGACCTTCATGCTTTCTTTTCTGTAAAAATTGTACATTTCCATATACAGATCACATTGCACAGATTCATACAAATTCACCACCAGGTAAAATGTTTTTTTTTATAACATTGTTCAGCTTAAGCAGTGATGCTTATGAAAATTAGCTTAAAAGATATGCTCTTCATGCATCAGTAGACCTTAGTCAGGGTAGCTCCATATTTCATTTTTGATGGGGATGAAAACAAGGCAGTGAGGGATAGAAGTACAGTGCATTCAATGGATTGCTGTTTAATAACATACAGATTGCTCAGCTGACAAAACGTCTTTACAAAAATAGGAAAAACAGTTTTGAAAAGTACGAGTCAGCAAAAATTACAATTTATACCATTCATGCAATGATAAAAACTATCCCTCACAGTCTCATTTGAAGCCCGGCTCACACTGTGCGATTTTGGCCACGATTTGGCCGTCTGAAACTAATTTTGAAAATCCTAAAAGATTCCTATAATCCTAGGCAAAAATCTGTAGTCTTTGATCGCTGGTTTGACATGTTCACCGACAGCCGATTAATGGTCGTTGCAATCAAATTTGACCTCCGACTATATTCTGGCAGTGTCAGAAGTTTTGGTGCACAGTCCTGCAGTGGGACTTCTCTTACGACAAACATCAAATTGTCTTCATTTTTCAAGACAAGCCAGGATCAGAATTAATGCTAGAGAATTCTTCTAACTGCCATAAACTCTGGCGCTCCGGTCCTCTCCTCACAGAATTCATATTATGTTGCCTTTGCTATGAAAAACACCGGTTGCGCCGCTGTTTTCATGTGGTTGTGTAGTGCTGCAGCAGCTCGCAGTCACTGAACGTGTATGGGTTGATAATGTAGAACGTTTTTAACGCGTCGTACAGTCTGACAACTGAGTGAGATCCCACAGTGTGACATGATCATCATGTTCATACAGTCTGACAAGTACAATCCTAAAGGAATTTTAAAAATCACACAATGTGCGCCCGGCTTAAGGCCTATAAAATGCAATCTCCTTAACCTCCCTGAACTTGTCTGTTTGATTTAATTTGCCTGTGTTGTGTTCTGTGGTGCAGTCAGATATGAACAAAAAAGTGTGGTTAGTATTTAAGAAGCAATTTCAAATATTGTGTGTTTTCACTGTGGTGCAGTGCAACATCAAAAGTTAAAGATGTACACGTGAGTATATGCTGGAGCATTGTGTTTAACAGTCGGGAGTTTTCCTTCCTTGGCACGAGACTCCCTCTCTCTCCACACACTCTAGACATAGCACGTGCAGAGACACCTGACTAGTCCAGATGTCTTCCGCAGTGCCACCCTTTCTCACCCCCCTCCTTGCCCTAAAGTATGAAACTGTCTGTTTATCAGCCATTTTGGCTCTGAATCTTATTATAACTGTATGGATATTTCATTGCCAGATGAGTCTATAGTTGCTGGCTCCTTCTAACCCATACATGTTTTACAGCTCTGCAGTCTTAAGTTGCCTTGGCAACCTCCTCAGCCAGTTCCTATTGGCCACATTCTCGACCAATAGAACGGCTTTCTGATTATGTCATATAAAAACAACGTCGTAGTTCTAGTGGCTCTGCTCAGTGTTTTGACAGTGTTAATATAACATGTCGTCTTCAGCCTGGTCAAAAATCGATATTTTAGTTGAATGTCAATTAATGTTTGCTTATTTATCAATTTAAAGCCATATTCCTTTATTATACTTAAATATTCAGTCAAGAACAAACATTTTACATGAATAGCTGGAACGCAGAAAGTTACTTCAGTTGAAATGGATGAGCAAAGACAGTGGTGTTGTGTAGTGTAATATATACTCGCGCTGCGTAAAAACATTTGAGAACTAGTTTAGTGAAAGTGTAATCGAATCACACCGAATGACCTCAAGGACTCTGCGGCAAATCAAAACTGAGAGGGAGTGAAGTGTATTTTACCGCCGCGTCTGTAATCTGATGTCTTCCACGCACCGCTCCGTCATCCGCCGCCGGTCTGCAGCTGCCGCGCGCGCGTTTCTCTGTCGCTCCGCTGGTGTGATGTCCGACTGCTGTGTGCGCAGAGCTGTGTAAACGAAACGACGGTGGGACAACATGACTATCCCGAAAGACATCCCAGAGAAGTGGTTTCCAATCATCCTCCCTCTAAAAAGGAAGAAAGAGGGATTAAGCAACGCAACAAAAATAAGCAAAGGAGCAGGTACCTTTACTTTGCGTTAGCCTATAGCCTATGTCATTTGTTTACCACAGCACAGATGAAGTCTAGTTGGTAATTACTATTATTCTAAAATACGTAACATTCATATTAGAATAGAGGTCATTTAGACATTCAGATAATAATGTCAAATGTATTTATTTTTTTATTATTTATTTAATGTATCTTCCTCCTTTAACACTTTCCTGTTATGTAAATAAACAACTTTGTCTTCTTCCATAAGTGTGCTTATTCATTCATTATTTCGCCCTCATGACTGCCTCACAAAATCACATCAATGTCCAGTGACCTCTGTGTGTGTCCGTGTTTGTCCCATGACCTTGTGAATATATCCATCATGATTTCCCCAGTCAACATTCACAAATCACTCAGTCAATTAATTGAATCTCAATTTTTTTTTAAATGTAAAACAGTCTGTATAATCAAGCTTTAGAAGGTCTTGTTTTTGATGTTATTGAGATGATTGCATAACCTAATTTCTGCATTGAAATGTTATGTCTTTTATGATCTGCCACACAATATATCTCACAATATTTATCTACCCAACTTAAAATCACTTCTCATCTGCACTTCTCACCCATGCCTCATAGCAGTTTATTTCACAGTAGGTAAATGAGTAATCTGTGAATTGCTTATCAACATGCGGTCCGATTTAAATGTCATTTATGTTATGAACACAGCCTGCAACATTTTCACTGTCATGTTTTGTTGTTGCAAAACAGTCTGTATTTTTCACTAAAGGGAGCAAGTGTTAGAAATGTTGTTGTAACCTTTTGTTGGTGAAATTAAGTAACTGGATACTGTTCTGGTTTGTAAAGGAATTGAGCTGGACCTCTCCGATTCTGTAAAGCCAGACCGCAAATGATCAAGAATTGCTGTTTGATTGGGGATCAACTTTGTGCTGTTTTTATTTTTATTATTATAGGTCTGGGGGATTTTTATACTCAGTGGCCTCGATATATGTGTAGCATTTTCAGTCTATTATGTGGAGTCATTTGTGCCACTTTTTTTTTTTACCTGTACAAAAGGCTGGAAATGATTGTGAGATTACTGTGTTTTACCTCTTCATCTTTCATATGTATGTCTCACTTTCCTTATGACAAGATACGTTGAGATGTCTGTCACATATCACAGCATAGATGCTCTCATTATCAGTCACTATACAGATAGCACCATCTAAAAATGCCCAGAATGACTCAGGCTACAGAGGTGGCTGGCTGCCATGTGTAAAGGTATCCAAGTTTCATTTCAAATCAAGAAGAGTCCCACAAAATCACCTTTGCTGTCTTATTTGTACTTGTTGTCAACCTTTAAACATTTCAAATGTGATTAGACATGAAGTATGGGTCCTGACCTTCAGTTGACTTTTAAAGGCCAAGAAATATCCGTGGATAAGCTGCAGAAAGAAATTCAGTGTTGTAGTGGTCATTTAAACTTAGGTAGGAACAATTATTGTCTTAGTAACTCCAGTAACACTGTGTTCCTGGCCTTTTCAGGGGTTGATTGATTCTTAACACTGGGTTTGTTAAGTGAATGTCTCGAGAAGCAGTCTATTCTGACACAGTGGTGATCATCTCCTTGACTTGACTATCATATCTATGTAGTGCATTTAACATTGCCATCATTATCATTACTTCCAGTTAGAGTTCGTTAGAATTTAAAAGTGTATGGGAGATAAGTATGAGAGATTATCATCTTTGTAGACCATTTATGCTATTAAAATGGATCTACATTTTTACAGCAGATTTTGTTATAAGTGACTTTTGAATGTATTGGATATTTATTATAATGAACAATATCCTGTAGAATTGAGAGTTTAAATACTCAAAAGTTGTATTTATTTATTTATTTTATACGTGCAGTTTTCCAAGTGCTTTTTGTGGTTACATACATACATACACACATCTAAAATAGCCTTTATGGAACATGTTTTTGCTTATTTTTATCGCACTGAATGCATGTGTTCTGTTAGAGTGAAATGTTCTGAGATGCAGTCAGTAGGTGTGTAGCCTGTCCTTATGTGAACCCCAGTAATTCCTTTACTCAGAGAGTCCAGCTAAGAAAAGATTGCACAGACACTATTTAAACTGAACTGAGCTGGATGATGACATCACTGAATTCAATGATGAAAATTTAGTGTTTACTATTGTCATTTTGCATTATTGATACACTATTTTCCTAATTAATGCTGTACAGTTGCTTTGACAAAATCTGTATTGTTAAAAGCACTATATATATATATTACAAAAAAGGAGGAATACTGATAGTGAGAGATGAAAAGTTTTTTCCGATATGGATAGATGAGTCAGCCAGATAAAAAAAAAGTGACGTGACTTGTGGCCAAGTATGGTGGGCATATGAAGGCACTTGGCAATAGAAGAAGGGATGGGGAAATGGGAGCATGACTGCAAGAGGAGGGAGAGCAAAAGCAAGCAAATGGTGCATAGAGACTGAAATGAAGTGAAGGGTCATGTGGAGATCATTTGCTTTATTTTAAAGGGGTCATATGATGTTGCTAAAAAGAACATTATTTTGTGTATTTGGTGTAATGAAATGTGTTTATGCAGTTTAAGGTTAAAAAAACACATTATTTTCCACATACTATACATTATTGTTTCTCCTCTGCCCCGCCTTTCTGAAACGCATCGATTTTTACAAAGCTCATCGGTCTGAAAAGCGAGGTGTGCTGTGATTGGCCAGCTATCCAGTGCGTTGTGATTGTCCGAATACCTCAAGCGTGAGACGGAAATGTTACGCCCCTTACCATACTGTGATGCCTTGTTTCCGGCCGGAGCGACGAGACAAAAACATTAAAAACCAATTATAAACGAGGCATTTGTTGCATCCATACTGTCTTTTTACGCGTTACATTGCATCGTGCCGCGTTAACATAAAACCATGTCTACATTTGTGATCGGAGAAATGACAAACAACAAGCGATACTCTACACTGCTCAAAACTCGCGTTTGAATCGTCAGTGGAAAATTCTTTAAATATAAAAAACGTACTTACAGTCTGTGAGTCAGAACAGCCGGCTTTGTAGTCTACTCTTCCACGATCAGGAAACAGTCCTCCATAAAATGCGCTGGACACATCGGAATATTTGGGTTGAGCTGTTCTGGAACAGTGTTGGATATACAACTTAACCACTGATTTTTTTCTTTTGGAAGACCAAACAAAGTAGTTTCGCTTTCACAACTAAACACAGCGTCACACACTGCGGGCTAGAGTGAGCTGCGGCCGGCGGCCTAGAGTGAGTGGAGGCCGACTTGAGTGAGCGGCGGCCGGTGTGCTTGTGGCAACCACATGAGACGACCCCAGGCTGGACTCCGCTTCGTCCATGGTGAAAGCCAATCCGGCGATCCACAGCGCGAAGTTGATGTATTTCCTCAGCGACCAGCACAGATCAGCTCTAGGCGTGATGAAGTGGATATCGTCCTATTTTGGAAGGCCAAACAAAGTAGTTTCACTTTCACAACGAAACACACAGAACACAAACACACACGTGTCTTCACGACATGGCGGCGGCGGCGGCAACAATATTACAGCGAGAATAAAAGTTACGCCTTCTTTCTTTGCGTGAACATTTGGGCGGCGTTATGCAAATCTTCCCACATCGTGACATAGACGTGTTAGAACGAGCCATTTTAGGTAGGCGTGGTTGAATCTTAACTTTTATAAAGAATATCTCTTTGGATTTGAGACTTTAGTCTTTGCAACTTTACAGATCTTTTTTATGCACACTGTAAAAAATAAGTGTAATTTTAACTGTAACATTTTGTAAAAACGCTACGGAAAAAAACTGTTAATAGGTTAACAGTAAGTTCCCGTACTATATACAGGGAAAAACTGTAAAATATCTAACCAGACATTTCATGTAATTTTACAGTAAAATGCTGTTCATTTCACAGTTTTTAGAAATAAAAATAACAGATCAATGTATAATTTACAGTCAAAAACTGTAAACTGATATTCCCAGAATTCCCTGCATGACACTCCACATTTGAAAGTATTTTGTTTAAATGATCATGTTTTTTTTTTAAGGTTTTGTTATTAGTTACAGTGTTTGCCATTATTTTAGGAGGGCGGCCCTCCCCCCTTGAAGGTCAAGGTCATTTTATTTAATTATATTTTCTCTGTAGCTCCAGATCACAACAGAAGTCATTTAAATTTACCTTTCTTATAGAACATGTCTATACCTTGTTCTTTCATTAAGCAAACTAAATAGCCTTATGTTATTTATCTTATTTACAGGACGGCATGTCATTTCAGATTCCACGTTATGGTCGCGCTCTCTGTATCACGCACAGCGGAGTTCCGCCCGATGCGCGCGCTCAAACACACACACACACACACACACAAGTAAGCCCACTTCGATTCATATTCAAATATGAATTCTGCGTGTCTCTGTGTTAATGAATGGCGCAGACGCGCGGTTTTGTGTAGTACTCGTACTGAAACGCTGGTGACGCTTCCAGTGATATTAACCTCTGCCATGAGGACATAAATACACGAACAACATCTCCAGAACTGCTCTGAGAGTCACTTCTTTAGCATTTGACCGTTTCATTTCAGAAAACTATCATCATGTCATACACACACAGAAATGTAATGGTATTCACGGCAACCCGTCAAAATAAAAGTTTGGTTTAACTTGAGGGCATTGGCAGAAATATATTACTATTGTTGAGTAGAATGTACGTAACAGACCGCTTCTACTACTACTAAAATTATTAAAACTTTATTTTTAAGGAATAAGCATTCAATATTTCTTCAATGTTTTAATTGTAATATTAAATGACCTTTATTTTCCAAAAAATGTAATTTAATTTTCATTACTTAAAAGATAGATTAAATGAATGTTTTATGCCTTAAAACAAAATGTAAATACACAACACAGAATTTCTGAGCAAAAAAATCATAAGGCTACTGTAAGAATAAATGAAACTTGTTTTATGCTTTCAAATTAGACATGCTAAAACAGAATTTGGTTACAATAAAACATAAGGTTGGACAAATAAAATATTTCATAGGGGCCCCCCCCACCCCCCCAGTCGTAAACCTAGGGGAAACATAGAGTTATGTATATTTGGGCTTTATGTTACATCTTCTGTTGTTTAATGAAGGTTTAATGCATTATTTAAGTATAATGTGTGTTACCATGATGGTGTTTTGTGTTTGCATGAATGACTCTGTGCACCTTATATTAGTATATACATCTGCTTGTGGCTAAGTTTCTTGTGATGAGCTTTGATTCTTCATGTGGCTTTCTCTTTTACCACCTGCTTTAATATGGTGGTTGTCAGTATGTTAAAGGTACAAAACAGATTTTAATAGCAGTGTGCATTGTTGAATTTACTGGTTTACATTCAAATTTTCTTGTTTGTAAATTACTGTAAAATTTACAGTTTTTGGCCGTAAATGTGTTTCTGTATTTTTTACAAAATTATTCTGGCAACCACAGCTGCCAAATTGTTTTTGTAAAAACTACATAATTTTTTTTACAGTGCACCAAGAGCTTGTAACGCTCCAAAGAGAAAGGAAAAATTGAAATCGCATCATATGACCCCTTTAAACAAATAAACAAATGCTTCATGATGCTCAGCAGATGTTTTGGCATTAAAGCATAGTACACGTTCTCTCAACATACATCTTTTTCAGGAGAATGTGAGTGAACTACAATTTTAAAGCAGTAAATTAAGAGAATAACTCTTTAGGCAAATGCAAGCATTTACATGAAAACATTAGTGAGTATTTGGCCTCTGTTAAGGATGGAGTCATGCATTTGGCTCGTGTTCTGGCTGTTCCTCTGCTGTGTGCAAAAAGGTTGGGGTACAGTAGCAATTAGCTCACCCACTTAGAGGCTAATTTGAGCCTGTGGCTTGTCTCTTTTAGACATTAAATGAGACAGATGCTTTGAAATAGTGGAGACAACAGAAACCTCAGTGGTGCTTTAATGTTGCTTTGACACTTTGATTAAATGTGTGCTATTTTTGAGACCTGACTGAAAGATTCCCTTTGATAGCAATTGATTGTTTTTTATATCAAAAGGCAAAGTTGCTGTTAACTTGAGAAGAGTCTATATTATTTGAACTTGTATTTCTCTCACGTCATGCTTTGCTCAAATTTTTCTTTCTTCAGACTTCAAAGTCAATGAAAAAAACAAGTGTCCATGGTAAAGAAAACTTTAAAAAGGTGTTTTATAACGTGTACGTTTCTTTATGCTCTTTGTTTTCCTGTTAGATTCATATGGTTTGAAAAACCATTTATATAATTTTCAAGAAAAAAATCTGGTAAAACCATAAATACATGCGAGTATCTCATTTGAATCATTTTTTAAAAAGTTTTTTTTCCACGTTAGAAAATTGTATTATTATTATTATTATTATTTAAAAAAACATAAATGATTCATTATTATACCATCATGTTTTTAAGTCATTGTATCGCGAAATATTTAACTAACCTTTCCTTCTCAAAAAATTATATTCTCAAATATCTGATACGGAAGACTTAGGTAATGGCTTCTGGAAATTCAGATTTGCCATCTCCAGAATAAAATTAAAATAGAAATATTACAATAGAAAACAGTTATTTTAAATTTGAATAATATTTCATAATATTAGATATTTTACTATATTTTTCATCAAATAAATGCAGCCTTGCTGAGCATAGGAGACTTAGGTCTATGCCAGAATACTTTTCAGAAATTAAAAACGATTTATAATAGAAGAAATGTATTCAATGTGTATTTAATGTATTTTTGAATAAATGAATAATATCATGGTAAAAAATGAGCATCATGTCAATCACAACAAAGCTTTGCATGACTTTCAGATAAGTCTATGCACCACTAGCTTACACAGACATATGTATTGCAGCACTGCACATCCATAACTTGCTGGTCTGTTTGAATTTGCACAGATTTGTGAGCTAGCATAGCGGATGTCCTTGGCAGTAGTGCTGAATCACAACAATAACCGCTCCTTCTCTGTCAACGGCTCTTTTTTGAGAAACGTCACACAAGCAATGTTTCACTGCGGCTCTCGCTTGTCCTTGGCTGTATTAGTAAGGACGCTGTGTTAAAAGTGCTTAATGGCCCAGTTTGCTGAGGTGCTCTCCGGATGGAACCAGACCCTCCAACGGCCAATGCCATTATGTCATTGGCAGCCAATAGGCAGGTAATGCACTCTCAGACTCTGGCAGCAGCAGTGTGGTTTTCCATCAGGACTGTTAACAGAGAGGCAGAGAGTACAACAGATAGCCATGAGCAAAGGTAGAAAGACGTGACCTTGAGGAAGAGAGGAGAAGATGAAAGAGTATAGTATGATGAGTGATGGGACAGTAAGGAGATAGCATAAGGATAGCTGAGAGGACCGATACAGGTTTTAGCTTTTCAAAATACAATAAAGGAAGGAGTGAGTTAAATAAAGACTAAGTCAGCCTTCATGGTTATTCATGTTTGTATGATACTACCATAGATAACTTTATGATGTACAGTATATGAAGGACATCAAAATGCTAAATTTTTAGAATTGTGATCTTGAAAAAGCTGTTTTATTTGTTTATTTCATGGAGTATACAGCTTGTCCGGTGACCCGTGTCAACAATGACAAAAGTTGCTTCAGTCAATTGAGAGAGAGAAAGAGTTTACTGAAGACCAACACTAACCCAGCAGCATTGAGTGCAAGGACTGAACCTCCAACTCATATAAAATATGTATAACTAGTATACAAAATCACTTGATATCAGGTTAAACTCCCTGATAAATCTGGAAATATTCCAAACATTGTATCCTGTTTCATGAAAACAAAAATGAATGCAGTATTTAGAGAAATACAGGTTTCATTTATTAGGCCTATCATTGGAACACAATGTTCTTTACTGGTAAGCAAGATTCACAAGGATTGCATAACTCGGGAACAAACACAGGGAACAATACGTTCAAGCAAATGATCAAACTTAAGCTGATGTAAACTTACAGTATGACTCATTTCCAAGCTACCAATGGAGATGCACTGTACAGTGTTACAAATGCTGAGAATAAATGTGTTAAGGCCTATTCACACCAAGACTGCTGAATAAAAGGATTACTGTATTGATAACTATATTAGCTTCACACCAATGCACAATAATGTTCTATTTATCTTACATCTGCAGCTTTAAATGCTTGGGCTTAATAAAGTTGGGTGGATTTTGATTGCATCTCAAAGTTTTTATTATTCAGCAGCTGAAAAAATTGTTTGAAAGTGATTCCCATTCCTCTCTCATTATCATTTTAGTTGTGGTATTACTTTCCTATTTTCATAGAATTAGAATGATTATTAAAACTTCATAGTTATAATACTTTGTGTGAACGGCCTTTAACCTGATGCATTATTGACCTAAGTGACCCTAGGAATGGTACGTAAGAATAGTTAACCCAAACAATTCTGTCATCATTTACTCACCCTCGTGTCATTCCAAACCTGCGTAATCTGATTTTCTCTTTTTCACAAAAGAAGATTTTGAACAACGTTGAGGTCCAAACAACATTGGACCTCGTTGATTTTCATTGTATGGACCAATAAAACAGACATTTTTCAAAATACCTTAATTTGTGTTCTGCAGAAGAAAGAAAGACAAGCCAGTTTGGAAAGACATGAGAGTTAGAAAATGCTGACAGAATTTTCTGTCTTTAAGAGCACATTAGTACCCTGACCTACTTCGCTTCATACAGTTAAGAATACAAAGGTGTACTTTTAAAGGTACTGCCCCAGTGATAGGATAAATGTGACCCTGGACCACAAAACCAGTCATAAGTCGCTGGGGTATATTTGTAGCAATAGCCAAAAATACATTGTATTTGTCAAAATGATTGATTTTTCTTTTATGCCAAAAATCATTAGGACATTAAGTAAAGATCATGTTCCATGAAGATATTTTGTAAATTTCCTACTGTAAATACATCAAAACTTAATTTTTGATTGGTAATATGCATATCTAAGAACTTAATTTGGACAACTTTAAAGGCCATATCTCGGCCAAATATTGTCCTATCCCAACAAACCATACATCAATGGAAAAAAAAATATTTATTTATATATTCAGCTTTCAGATGATGTATAAATATAAATTTCGAAAAATTCACCCTTATGACTGGTTTTGTGGTCCAGGGTCACAAATGTGCAATTTTTGCTGATGGTGTATAGATGGGGTTTTTTTGTGGTAGCTTAAAGTGCTTGCTTCAGTGTGTTGCTGTGTGTTGACTATGTGGGCAGTGCATATAAATCGTCCATTATAGTGGCGAAATATGAGAGAGCCAAGCTGTCTTAACACAGGAAACCACAGGCAGAGAGAGTCTCGGTGACTGAGCAGAGGACCAGAGCAGGTGTGAAGGGCTCATGCAGGAGGAAATGCATGACTACAGACTGGCTATATCTATTCGCGTGCATGGGTTTATGGGTTTGACCTTTTGATGCACATGTAAATGGTGCAGATGCAGCTCTTGGCCATTCATCAGACCTCTTTCTCTCACTCCTGAGCAGGGAGTAATGAGGTCAGTCTTTTTATTTTTGTACAAGATTCTCATCAATATTATAGCAGCACAGAGTGAAACCCGACCAACCAAATGCTTCAACATATCTTCGTCTGTATAATAAGCCTCTTGCAAACTACCACAATGAAAGTTTTGTCTTTTGTCTTCAGGGGAGAGATCTAATTGGGGTGTTTTGCTCAACAGTTCCTTGGTCCATCAGTAAATCTAGAGTGTTTGGAAATTCATGCTGTCTAAGATCTTTTCAGCAGGGTAGAGCAGAGGAACGTGTCTCCTCCAAAAAGATGCAGCGAGTCACCCATGGATAATATGATGTGATACACACACACACACACACACACACACACACACACAGGCTTTCACATGGAGTGGCCATTACCCAGCATAAAAAACTGTGCAGCTGTGAGCACAGGATGTGAGAGATGCATAGCAAAGTGAATCTGACAGCCATTTTCTGCAATTTCTGTCAAAAGACGAGAGAACCAAAAGAAAGAGCTTTTCTCAGATACAAGCAGTGTTTTTGTATCTTATGTGTCAGTCCGGCTGGAAACAAGAGCTTGTAACACTCAAAAGAGAAAGGAAAAATTGAAATTGCATCATATGACCCCTTTAAAAGCAAATCACTTGGTTGAAACTGAGGAAGCATTTCCAGACATTAACTGGGAAAAAATTAAGACTCATTTGTAATGGTCTATCACTGGCATCAACATTATTTTTTATATTTTATATATTTCAGGCAATTTTTACATCTCAGTGTTTGTTTTCTTCACAGAGGAGGAAAGGAGAGTCCGAGCCAACGATAGAGAGTACAATGAGAAGTTCCAGTATGCTGTAAGTCGCACATACAACCTATACATCATAAATATACTATAGATTATTTAAGTGTACAGTTTTCTTCTGCATCTCCTTCACCTCTCCCCATCATCTCTTTCACTGTCCACAGAGCAACTGTATCATGACCTCAAAGTACAACATCATTACCTTCCTTCCAGTCAACCTGTTTGAGCAGTTCCAGGAAGTTGCCAATACCTACTTCCTGTTTCTCCTCATACTGCAGGTATATACTTCGAATGAATTCTTACTTTGAATGCTATTACAAGTGTAGAGAAAAAAAGTAATTTATTTTGTAAAGGTCAATTCATGGCTGTGACCATGGCAATATTCCTCCATTCCTAAAGGCTACAGTTAGCAAGCTCATGGATGCTTATGAACAGTAATTTTGACAGAACATGTTCACACTAATTACACTAGTAAGACTAGTAGGTGAGTCAGTGAGTGCTATAAAAATGCTTTAAAAAGTAATTGTGGGTACGTGTTTGTCTCAGTTGATTCCACAGATTTCCTCATTATCCTGGTTCACCACCATTGTGCCTTTAGTGCTGGTGCTGAGCATCACTGCAGTTAAAGATGCCACCGATGACTATGTGAGTCTCAAGCACACACACTTATAACTTACTGTAACTGCCAAGCCCCCCTCCACGTAGAAATATGGTTTCATGGCTGTGACCATGGCAATATTCCTCCATTCCTAAAGGCTACAGTTAGCAAGCTCATGGATGCTTATGAACAGTAATTTTGACAGAACATGTTCACACTAATTACACTAGTAAGACTAGTAGGTGAGTCAGTGAGTGCTATAAAAATGCTTTAAAAAGTAATTGTGGGTACGTGTTTGTCTCAGTTGATTCCACAGATTTCCTCATTATCCTGGTTCACCACCATTGTGCCTTTAGTGCTGGTGCTGAGCATCACTGCAGTTAAAGATGCCACCGATGACTATGTGAGTCTCACGCACACACACTTATAACTTACTGTAACTGCCAAGCCCCCCTCCACGTAGAAATATGGTAACACTCATGCTAATCACCTAACACAACTACCACACGAAAACACCATCAGACACTTACATTTCACACACATCTCTGTTTCTCTCACAGTTTCGTCACAAGAGTGACAACCAGGTGAATAACCGTCAGTCTCAGGTCCTCATCGGTGGCATGTGAGTCTCGTATTAATATACGCACTTCCTTTTACATTGTTTACAAGAAAATATAAATGTTGTTTACAAAAAATATAAATGTGGCCGAGTGGATAGTGACTGTCCATGGCATAAAAGCACTGTTGGCTCAATATTTAGTATGTTTATGCACAAAACCAGTCTTAAGTCGCATGGGTATATTTGTAGCAATAGCCAAAAAAACATTGTATGGGTCAAAATTATTGATTTTTCTTTTATGCCAAAAATCATTAGGACATTAAGTAAAGATCATGTTCCATGAAGATATTTTGTAAATTTCCTACTGTAAATATATCAAAACTGAATTTTTTATTAGTAATATGCTTTGCTAAGAACTTAATTTGGACAACTTTAAAGGTGATTTTCTCAATATTTGGATTTTTTTTGCACCCTCAGATTCCAGATTTTCAAATAGTTGTATCTTGGCCAACTATTGTCCTATGCTAACAAACCATACATCAATGGAAAGCTTAGCTTTCAAGCTTTCAAATGATGTATAAATATCAATTAAAAAAAATTGACCCTTATGACTGGTTTTGTGGTCCAGGGTCACACACACACACACACACACACACATACACATACACATACACATATATATATACTATACTTTTTTTTACTTTCTCAGTCTTCAGAAGGAGAAATGGATGAATGTCAGAGTGGGAGACATCATCAAACTGGAGAACAACCAGTTTGTGGCAGTGAGTTTTCCTCTATAGTCCTTCTTGACATTAATTAATTAATTAAACTTGGTTTAATAAAATAAAAAGACTCTTTACTAGCTCAGCAGTCTCAGACATTACTTGCAGTAATTCAGGGTCATGTACGCATCAATGTCTGATGCATTTGCTCTTGAATACTGCACTGTGATATTGATCCAGTAGCCAAGGTCTAATTAGCTGATTCTGCCTCTGGTTATGTAACCCTGACTCTCGAGGATGCAGTTTAGGTGTCTTGTTAATATGCTAAATGCAGTTTGGTCTCACTGTATATCAGTGTTATTTTAAGATGATATACTGTAGATACTATTATAGTTTTAGTGATATTTTTTAATAGCTTTCCTTTGTGTACTACTCAAATTTCATTTTAATTTTAGTTCTATTTTTTGTAATTTTGTCATGTGCTTTCATAGTTTTTATTCATTTTTGTTTTTTTTAAATATTACTGTTTAGATTTATTTTTATTTCAATTTTAGTTTTCATTTATTTTATTTTCAAATTAGTAATCTTAGTGTGTCAGCTTTAGAAATGCTGCATTTGGAATAAGTTTTCACCTAATATTTATCATTTATATTATTTCAGCTTATTTTAATTAACAAAAACATTTGAATAGTTTCAGCTAATAATAGCACTGATGTATACTGTATATGTGTTACAGGCTGACCTGCTCCTGTTGTCCAGCAGTGAACCACATGGCCTCTGTTACATTGAAACTGCAGAACTGGATGGGTATGACTGTGTTTTTTTCTCGAATTTGCTGTGTAACATGATTTCATACTTCCAGTGCAACTTAATAAAATGTCAATGAATTTTTCTGCCACAGCGAGACGAACATGAAGGTGCGTCAGTCTCTGTCTGTTACCTCAGAGCTGGGAGATCCTAATAACCTGGCCCGGTTTGATGGTATGTGATTTGGTATTGATGCGAAAGTTAGCCAGAGTGGAAATGAGAAAGTGAACTAGTAAGAAAAAGAAACAGCTGAGCAATATTGTGAACTGATAAATGAGGGAACTTGTTTGCATGCGGTATGTTTCAGATTTGCAGACGTTTATGGAACAAAAATAGAAAGGCAATAAAAGGAATTGCATATTTTCATTGGGGGCATTCCTGTGTGAGTTGCACTCACTGATAACCACAGTTTAATTACATATTTTAGCACAGATTCACTAAAGTAATTATGCAAAGTAGGTAACGGCACAAACGCATCCAAAAGAAATCTGTGCAAAATAAAATAATGAATACAATAAAATGTATAATTGAATAAATAAAATGTATAATTAAAGTTAAATTGACATTTCTGAAAATAATGACTTAATTTAAGTATGCATGATGAAATGCTATACCAGCGCAGATAACGTCAGGATAAATGTGATTATGGGCTAGTGAATAGATGCGCTGAAAATGCAAAAGTGCAACAACTGTTTGACCCCACTATGAGCTAGTTTACTGGAGGAAGCGAGAACAAAAGATACAGTGAGTCAAAGTGTGCGGAAAGTAAATTATGTGGTGGACAGTTTCTCAGCAACATTTCTTTAACATCCAACACAATATACTACCACACACACACACGCACACACCATCACATGTGTCAGCACAGACCACCCACGCTTCCTGTTTTTAAAGAACAACAAAAAATTCCAAAGCTCACAGGTTGTACCGAGACCAAGGATGCTGAACAGTTGGTCATAACACATATTACATAAAATAATACTGTTTCGATATTTCACACGGGCTGTGTGTATGTTCAGGAGAAGTGGTGTGTGAGCCTCCCAACAACAAGCTTGACCGTTTCTGCGGGACTCTGTATTGGAAAGACTGCAAATACCCCCTCAGCAACCAGAACATGCTGCTTCGCGGCTGCGTCCTGCGCAACACAGAGACCTGCTATGGCCTTGTTATTTTCGCAGGTTGGTGTATGTGTTTATGTGAATATGTGTGTGTGATTAGTTTTCATTTTAACATGTCATGGTGCACCTCAGGTCCTGACACCAAACTGATGCAGAATAGTGGACGGACTAAGTTCAAGCGCACCAGTATAGACAGACTGATGAATACACTGGTGCTGTGGGTGAGAAACACACTCACTTACAAACCTCTGCTGAATTATCGAACCGAAATATATAAACAGCATACACTCTCCAAATTAATGTTTGTCATTTTCCCCTCGTCAGATTTTTGGGTTCCTGGTGTGTATGGGAGTGATCTTGGCCATAGGAAATGCAGTTTGGGAAAAAGAAGTGGGTGCTCTGTTCCAGAGCTTTCTTCCTTGGGACCCTCCAGTGGACAACTTCCTGTTCTCAGCCTTCCTGTCCTTCTGGTCCTATGTCATCATCCTCAACACAGTCGTGCCCATCTCCCTCTATGTCAGGTGAGAGAGAGCAAGATGTGGAGGGAGAAATGTCGTAATGGAGGGAAAAGGATGAATTATCCAGTGGGAACTGTTCAGGTGGCACTTGAATAATGGACTGCAGCAATACAATATTTTGAACATAAATGTAAAATTCATATGAGCTGTTTTATTTCCTATTTATTTTATATGAGGTTTGTCAACTATTCCAATTATCCAATTTAGGACTTTTTGGATTTTTGTTTTTAGGGATAAACAATGCTAAGCATTACATTTTAAGTCATTCAAAGAACATTTTTACTACAATTATTTTAATATTAATTTAACCGTTTATCTTAAAATTATGTTGTTGTTATATCAGGGTTATTATCAAAAATTATTAAAAACACTTTTGTTAACTGAAATATAAATCTAAATATTAAATGAAAAACTGAAAATAGACGAAAATTTGAAATTTTGTCTTGGCAACTAACTGAAATAAGGTTAAGTTGAAGTATTAAAATTACTAACTGGGAAAAAAATGTAAACAAACTGAACTGAAATAAACGCAGTAAATTAAATCTGAATAATTAAAAAAATAATAATACTAAATGAAAAAATAATAAAATTACACAAAATTCAACGAATTAAATTACAAGCAATATATGAAATAAGCTAATTAAATTAAATCTCATTTAAAACATAATATATAAAATAAACTAATAAAATAAAAGCTCATTTAAAACATAATATATAAAATAAGCTAATAAAATAAAAGCTCATTTAAAACATAATATATAAAATAAGCTAATAAAATAAAAGCTCATTTAAAACATAATATATAAAATAAGCTAATAAAATAAAAGCTCATTTAAAACATTAATAAAAACTATAATAGTATATGAATAACACCATTAGACACCAAAGTGTATCATATTCATGAAAATTCCAATTATAATCTACTTCTCTTCTTTGATTTAGGTACTTTTTTTGGGGGGAAGTACTAGCTTAGATTCATTTTATGCTTAATGCATCCTTTATGCATTCTGCTGTTTATTTTATTTTGATTTATTTTGTTGTTTTCATGTTTCCTCAGACTTTCCCTAACAGGTAAGAGATAGACCCCATAGACCCTTTTTTCTCTCTCTGACATAACAACAGCCTCCCGTATAACACAGTCCATATAACACCACTAAAATCCTGACCGAACCTTTCTGAATGAGCTCTAACCCTGCCGTGTGGTCCAGTGAATTTAACCCACCTCTGACTGGTACAGACTCGTACAGGAAGAACTGCAGCATGGCACAGCATGCACATACCCAAAATCAGTTTTTGCAGTTTTCTGACAGATTTGTGAAGTCTCTAGAAATGAAATCTTGCTTTTAATGGTCTGGTAGACTGTTGTGCCATTGTCTGTCTCAGCTGCATACTAAATAACCTATGTCTTTAGAACAGGAAAACTGTGTATTTTTGTGTTTTGTTGTGAGTTTGCCATGTGGTCAGAGATCTGCAGTCAATTTGAGTGTTTCTACTGAAAAGCAGGTCACATTTGCATTGTGATGATAACCCTCCGTCTGTTTCTCTTTCCATCGGTCTGAATCTCTTAGTGTGGAGGTGATTCGTCTGGGTCACAGTTATTTCATTAACTGGGACCGGCGGATGTTCTGCAGCCGTAGTAACACAGCAGCAGAGGCCCGGACCACCACACTAAATGAAGAGCTGGGACAGGTGGAGTACATCTTCAGTGACAAGACAGGAACCCTCACCCAGAACATCATGATCTTCAACAAGTGCTCCATCAACAGTCACGCATATGGTGAGGAGCAACATATGGCAGTTATATCCATAGTATAATGTATAATGTGCAATCAGCTGGCCATTATCATATATATCAGTCTTGCATCATGTTGATGTGGATTATATGGTAATAATGACCAGCTGACTGTACATTACTTTATTTATTACACAGCTGCTTACCAATCAAGTATATACTGTATATATATATATATATATATATATATATATATATATATATATATATATATATATAATGAGAAAAAACA
>NW_015505190.1:204805-230805 GCF_001515645.1 Sinocyclocheilus grahami | reverse complement strand
ACTTTTTTTTACTTTCTCAGTCTTCAGAAGGAGAAATGGATGAATGTCAGAGTGGGAGACATCATCAAACTGGAGAACAACCAGTTTGTGGCAGTGAGTTTTCCTCTATAGTCCTTCTTGACATTAATTAATTAATTAAACTTGGTTTAATAAAATAAAAAGACTCTTTACTAGCTCAGCAGTCTCAGACATTACTTGCAGTAATTCAGGGTCATGTACGCATCAATGTCTGATGCATTTGCTCTTGAATACTGCACTGTGATATTGATCCAGTAGCCAAGGTCTAATTAGCTGATTCTGCCTCTGGTTATGTAACCCTGACTCTCGAGGATGCAGTTTAGGTGTCTTGTTAATATGCTAAATGCAGTTTGGTCTCACTGTATATCAGTGTTATTTTAAGATGATATACTGTAGATACTATTATAGTTTTAGTGATATTTTTTAATAGCTTTCCTTTGTGTACTACTCAAATTTCATTTTAATTTTAGTTCTATTTTTTGTAATTTTGTCATGTGCTTTCATAGTTTTTATTCATTTTTGTTTTTTTTAAATATTACTGTTTAGATTTATTTTTATTTCAATTTTAGTTTTCATTTATTTTATTTTCAAATTAGTAATCTTAGTGTGTCAGCTTTAGAAATGCTGCATTTGGAATAAGTTTTCACCTAATATTTATCATTTATATTATTTCAGCTTATTTTAATTAACAAAAACATTTGAATAGTTTCAGCTAATAATAGCACTGATGTATACTGTATATGTGTTACAGGCTGACCTGCTCCTGTTGTCCAGCAGTGAACCACATGGCCTCTGTTACATTGAAACTGCAGAACTGGATGGGTATGACTGTGTTTTTTTCTCGAATTTGCTGTGTAACTTGATTTCATACTTCCAGTGCAACTTAATAAAATGTCAATGAATTTTTCTGCCACAGCGAGACGAACATGAAGGTGCGTCAGTCTCTGTCTGTTACCTCAGAGCTGGGAGATCCTAATAACCTGGCCCGGTTTGATGGTATGTGATTTGGTATTGATGCGAAAGTTAGCCAGAGTGGAAATGAGAAAGTGAACTAGTAAGAAAAAGAAACAGCTGAGCAATATTGTGAACTGATAAATGAGGGAACTTGTTTGCATGCGGTATGTTTCAGATTTGCAGACGTTTATGGAACAAAAATAGAAAGGCAATAAAAGGAATTGCATATTTTCATTGGGGGCATTCCTGTGTGAGTTGCACTCACTGATAACCACAGTTTAATTACATATTTTAGCACAGATTCACTAAAGTAATTATGCAAAGTAGGTAACGGCACAAACGCATCCAAAAGAAATCTGTGCAAAATAAAATAATGAATACAATAAAATGTATAATTGAATAAATAAAATGTATAATTAAAGTTAAATTGACATTTCTGAAAATAATGACTTAATTTAAGTATGCATGATGAAATGCTATACCAGCGCAGATAACGTCAGGATAAATGTGATTATGGGCTAGTGAATAGATGCGCTGAAAATGCAAAAGTGCAACAACTGTTTGACCCCACTATGAGCTAGTTTACTGGAGGAAGCGAGAACAAAAGATACAGTGAGTCAAAGTGTGCGGAAAGTAAATTATGTGGTGGACAGTTTCTCAGCAACATTTCTTTAACATCCAACACAATATACTACCACACACACACACGCACACACCATCACATGTGTCAGCACAGACCACCCACGCTTCCTGTTTTTAAAGAACAACAAAAAAAGCTCACAAGTTGTACAGAGACCCAGGATGCTGAATAGTTGGTCATAACATCTATTACATAAAATGGTACTGTTTCAATGTTTTCAATATGTGTGACCTCCTTTTTCCTCCTGTATCTCTCGCGCTGTGTATGTGCAGGAGAAGTGGTGTGTGAGCCTCCCAACAACAAGCTTGACCGTTTCTGCGGGACTCTGTATTGGAAAGACTGCAAATACCCCCTCAGCAACCAGAACATGCTGCTTCGCGGCTGCGTCCTGCGCAACACAGAGACCTGCTATGGCCTTGTTATTTTCGCAGGTTGGTGTATGTGTTTATGTGAATATGTGTGTGTGATTAGTTTTCATTTTAACATGTCATGGTGCACCTCAGGTCCTGACACCAAACTGATGCAGAATAGTGGACGGACTAAGTTCAAGCGCACCAGTATAGACAGACTGATGAATACACTGGTGCTGTGGGTGAGAAACACACTCACTTACAAACCTCTGCTGAATTATCGAACCGAAATATATAAACAGCATACACTCTCCAAATTAATGTTTGTCATTTTCCCCTCGTCAGATTTTTGGGTTCCTGGTGTGTATGGGAGTGATCTTGGCCATAGGAAATGCAGTTTGGGAAAAAGAAGTGGGTGCTCTGTTCCAGAGCTTTCTTCCTTGGGACCCTCCAGTGGACAACTTCCTGTTCTCAGCCTTCCTGTCCTTCTGGTCCTATGTCATCATCCTCAACACAGTCGTGCCCATCTCCCTCTATGTCAGGTGAGAGAGAGCAAGATGTGGAGGGAGAAATGTCATAATGGAGGGAAAAGGATGAATTATCCAGTGGGAACTGTTCAGGTGGCGCTTGAATAATGGACTGCAGCAATACAATATTTTGAACATAAATGTAAAATTCATATGAGCTGTTTTATTTCCTATTTATTTTATATGAGGTTTGTCAACTATTCCAATTATCCAATTTAGGACTTTTTGGATTTTTGTTTTTAGGGATAAACAATGCTAAGCATTACATTTTAAGTCATTCAAAGAACATTTTTACTACAATTATTTTAATATTAATTTAACCGTTTATCTTAAAATTATGTTGTTGTTATATCAGGGTTATTATCAAAAATTATTAAAAACACTTTTGTTAACTGAAATATAAATCTAAATATTAAATGAAAAACTGAAAATAGATGAAAATTTGAAATTTTGTCTTGGCAACTAACTGAAATAAGGTTAAGTTGAAGTATTAAAATTACTAACTGGGAAAAAAATGTAAACTAAAACTGAACTGAAATAAACGCAGTAAATTAAATCTGAATAATTAAAAAAATAATAATACTAAATGAAAAAATAATAAAATTACACAAAATTCAACGAATTAAATTACAAGCAATATATGAAATAAGCTAATTAAATTAAATCTCATTTAAAACATAATATATAAAATAAACTAATAAAATAAAAGCTCATTTAAAACATAATATATAAAATAAGCTAATAAAATAAAAGCTCATTTAAAACATTAATAAAAACTATAATAGTATATGAATAACACCATTAGACACCAAAGTGTATCATATTCATGAAAATTCCAATTATAATCTACTTCTCTTCTTTGATTTAGGTACTTTTTTTGGGGGGAAGTACTAGCTTAGATTCATTTTATGCTTAATGCATCCTTTATGCATTCTGCTGTTTATTTTATTTTGATTTATTTTGTTGTTTTCATGTTTCCTCAGACTTTCCCTAACAGGTAAGAGATAGACCCCATAGACCCTTTTTTCTCTCTCTGACATAACAACAGCCTCCCGTATAACACAGTCCATATAACACCACTAAAATCCTGACCGAACCTTTCTGAATGAGCTCTAACCCTGCCGTGTGGTCCAGTGAATTTAACCCACCTCTGACTGGTACAGACTCGTACAGGAAGAACTGCAGCATGGCACAGCATGCACATACCCAAAATCAGTTTTTGCAGTTTTCTGACAGATTTGTGAAGTCTCTAGAAATGAAATCTTGCTTTTAATGGTCTGGTAGACTGTTGTGCCATTGTCTGTCTCAGCTGCATACTAAATAACCTATGTCTTTAGAACAGGAAAACTGTGTATTTTTGTGTTTTGTTGTGAGTTTGCCATGTGGTCAGAGATCTGCAGTCAATTTGAGTGTTTCTACTGAAAAGCAGGTCACATTTGCATTGTGATGATAACCCTCCGTCTGTTTCTCTTTCCATCGGTCTGAATCTCTTAGTGTGGAGGTGATTCGTCTGGGTCACAGTTATTTCATTAACTGGGACCGGCGGATGTTCTGCAGCCGTAGTAACACAGCAGCAGAGGCCCGGACCACCACACTAAATGAAGAGCTGGGACAGGTGGAGTACATCTTCAGTGACAAGACAGGAACCCTCACCCAGAACATCATGATCTTCAACAAGTGCTCCATCAACAGTCACGCATATGGTGAGGAGCAACATATGGCAGTTATATCCATAGTATAATGTATAATGTGCAATCAGCTGGCCATTATCATATATATCAGTCTTGCATCATGTTGATGTGGATTATATGGTAATAATGACCAGCTGACTGTACATTACTTTATTTATTACACAGCTGCTTACCAATCAAGTATATACTGTATATATATATATATATATATATATATATATATATATATATATATATATATATATATATATATATATATATATATATGTATATAATGAGCAAATAAACCGATAAAACACATTGTCGATTTATAATATAAAATTCATCAACTGTGCACTTGAATTAGGTACAGAATGTAGCCAGAAACATTTCAAATCTTTTTATTAATATTATTACATTATTATTGTTATTACTATTATTATTTATTTATTTATTTTTGAACAAATGGCCATTGAAAGCTTAACCTTCATTTGGTCAAATGTTAATCATTAAGAGGTCAGACAAAAAATAAATAAGATATTTTATTTGTACTCTCTACAAACATTAAAAAGTAATTAGATAACAATAATGTTAATATTAATATTTATAATAATACATTTTTCTATTGGAAAAAAATATATAAATAATTTGTTTTTGAACAAGTAGTCATTGAAAACTGAATCTTCAAAAATGTCCAAACAAAAATTAAATGTTTAATTTCTACTCTTTATTTATTTATTTATTTAAATGACATTTAAATAAACTATAAAAAGCAAATATACAATAATAATAGTATTTATAATAATAAAAACATGTCATTATTGAAAATAAAAATAAATAAATAAATAATAATGGATAAAATAATCAAGTAAAAAAAAAAAAAAAGGGAAAAAAAAAAAAAAAAAAAAAAAAAAAAAAAAAATGCCAAGATGGTTTAGCAGGGTTGCAGATTTATAACAATTTGGTGTCTATTTTAAAATAAATGTTTTTGTGATTATTGTATATTTTATAGTTATGAACATTTAAATAAACATACATTAAATAGACTGATAATAATAATGATGATCTAAGATAGATAGACAGACAGACAGATAGATAGATCTGCAACGTGTTATTTTAGAATTATTTATATAGTATTATAATATTTATTATTATTTTGAATTAATATTTGTTATTATGAATTGAATTATTGTTTAATCAAGATGCCTTCAAAGAAGATAATCATGACCTATGTCCATCATACAGTGCAGTCTATATATATGGACAATTGATAGAAAAACGCTTCAGCAGAGTTGCAGATTTATGACATACAGTATAGACACATACACTTATAAATATTTTGTATTAGGTTTGTGTTACAGATCTCAATTCATTCTGTCTCTTGTTTCACAGGTGAGGTGATGAACATTCTGGGAGCTCAGCAGAAGGTCAGTGCATCCAAGATTCACTTTCTGGAGTTAAAGAATTTGTTATTTTTAAAACGTTGTTGCTCAGAAAGATCTTAGATCATCTGTTATTCTCAGAGGGTCCAGCCCCTGGACTTCAGTGCGTGGAACCCCTTAGCAGACCGGGACTTCTGTTTCTACGACCAGTCTCTGCTAGAGGCAGTGATGGTGGGAGAACCAGCGGTGCATGAATTCTTCCGGGTCTTGTCTCTCTGCCACACGGTCATGAGCGAGGAGAAGAGCGAGGGTAAGGATCTGGAACAGTCTTTGAGGATCGATTATCTGCCTTACTCAGAGAACCATTTCATCCAATAGAAGAGTTTAAATAAGGTTTACTTAAGGAAGCTGTTGACTTTAATATTGTTAGAAGGAAATGATATAGTAATTCTGGATTGTAATATGATTATATTATTTCATTATCTGTCCTTTTTCATGTGGTCCTCCTTGCTTATTGTCTCTGTCTTTCACTTCCTGAAGGAGAGCTGCTGTATAAGGCTCAGTCTCCAGATGAGGGGGCGTTAGTAACAGCTGCACGCAACTTTGGCTTTGTGTTCCGCTCTCGCACACCTTGCACAGTCACCACCCAAGAGCTCGGCAAAGCTGTCACATACACGCTCCTCGCCATCCTGGACTTCAATAACATCCGCAAAAGAATGTCTGTCATAGGTAACACAAGCACACACTCTCAGTCCTGCAACTTTGTGAAAAGCTCAATATGCAATATGTCACAAAAATGAAAACGCCACCACATGAAATCATTTAAAAAAGTAATGTTTTGTCAGATTGATTTACTTTTGAGCCCAAACTGTGGCTAGGTACATACACACACACTTGTACTCGGTACTTCAGAGTGTACCGTTTTTAAACATTATTTTGGCTGTAATGCCAGATGGTTTGGCACTGTGCGAAAGAGAAAGAGCCAGTAAAATTCCCTTAGGACTGAGAAATCTGGATACAGCATAAATACTGCGCTGCCAAGCATCATAAATAAGTGGAACATTAGCGCTAAATTCAATACAGAACGTGTCGTGTGTGTCATATACACTCTCATAATGCTGAATTATGGCCCTTATGTTCAGGTAAGTGGTGCTTACATTGCAGCAGCCATTTCATTTTTGTGTGCATATTGTCATTTATGTCCATTTGATCTGTGTTTACATGGAAAAGTGAGAGATTTATTGAGTGCACTGCAGATTTTTCTCTTAATAAGTTTTAAGCATTTTTTCTCCATAGCAATATCCAAAATATCTTAAAAATAAGATAATTTGTTTTATGATTTATAAAACTAATCTTATACATATACATGAATTAGTTTTTACCAAATGGGTAAGAAATATGCTTAATTCAAGATACATTATCTGAAAAGAAGTCCGATAATGTTAGGACTATGAGATAATGGGAGCTATAATAAGAAAAGAGCTTCTCCCATCACTGCAGAGGCACAAGCACAATCTGTAATTCAATGTGTGTGTGTGTGTGTGTGTGTGTGTGTGTGTCTCTCAGTGAGGAATCCAGAGGGCCGTATTCGTCTCTACTGTAAGGGCGCAGACACTGTGCTTTTCGAGAGGCTTCACTCTTGCAGCCATGAACTAATGAATATCACTTCAGACCATCTCAACGTGAGTGTTTTCTTTTTGGGGTTTGTTTATTTTGTTTATGTTAGCTTAGCACTGTTTATATGAAGTTCTAAATTACCCCACGGTCTGCTACTGTCTTTATAAGACAAACAACAGAGCCCTCTAGTGGATATTTTAGTAATTAAGCGCTTTAAAAAAAATTTTTACAAAATACTAACTAACTAAACATTATGTAGGATTTTTGCTGTAATATAGTTATTTCTTTTAGCAATTAAATGAACATTTAAAATGGTAAAATATGAATAAAATGTATTTTCAAATAAAATGTAGCTGCAAGTGGACAGGGTTGCAAAATCAGTTGAATTTAAGATCTCACTCCCTAGGGGAAACGATTTTAACACTTAGGGGAAAAGTTTGGTACCAAAACATTTGTAGTATGACAAATTCATACTTCACATGAATTTAAAGTCAAGTATTTATTTAATCTTTTAATCTTTCTTTAAAATAACAAGTGAAAGGATTGAAATGGTTTCTGTTTTCACAATAGAGAAAGTAATGCTGTAAAATCAGGCATGCTAAGCCTGTATGATAATATTTTAATTATAAATATGTTATAATTTCTAATATTAATTACCAGTATATTATTATTATTTATAATATTTTTACTACAGTAAATTTGGGGTCAGTACGATTGTTTTTTTTTTTTTAAGAAATTGATACTTTTATTAAGAAAGGATACACTTATAAAACGTGACACGAGAGACTATTACATTGTTACAAATAAATGCATTTTAGATTGAATAAACTTTATTCATCCCCAAAGAGAAATTTATGCATAAATATATCTGTAACACCCCTGTGGACTGTTTGTTGTGGTTTCTTCCCCTGTTGTTGGTTTAGCCCGTTCAATTATTAGTTAATCACCTCATTATGCTCACCTGTCTGTCCCTCGATAACTGCCCTATATCTGTTCCTGTCTCTTGTGTTCCAGTTTGTCGGTTATTGTGAATGTTACCCCGAGTGTGTGTCTGTCTCTGCCTTGTTGTTACTACATTAAATAGCCTTCTTTTGAATCCTTGTCGTCCTCGTCATCCTGCCTGCCTCCACACACCTGGACCGTGACAGAATAACCGACCCAAAAGTACAGTATAGCGGCGTCTTTTCCCTCGTCTGTTTTGTCCAGTTTTTTTGTGTTCTAGTTTGTCGGTTATTGTGAATGTTACCCCGAGTGTGTGTCTGTCTCTACCTTGTTGTTGCTACATTAAATATCCTTCTTTTGAATCCTTGTCGTCCTCGTTATCCTGCCTGCCTCCACACACCTGGACCGTGACAGTATCTTAAATGAATGCTGTTATTTCTGTTCATCAAATAATTCTGAAAGAAATGTATCACAGTTTCCACAACGATATTAGGGTAACACTTCATAATAACTTTCATATATATCTAAATAATACTATAATAATAATATCATAAGTCATTAACGAACATTATATAATGCTTAACAGATCATTAATTAAGATATATTGAAGTAGCTCGAAACATGAGATGATGTGCATGTTAATGCGCCTAGGGACTAATTAGTAAACATTAACAAGCACATTATTTCATATTTGTAAGTATGTAAATATATATTAACTAATGATTTGTTGAGCATTATATAATGTTCATTAATGATTTATTTATGAAAGTTATTATAAAGCGTTACCCGCTTGAAAATGTATTCAAATATAAAATTATAGGTTAAATTGTAAATTGTAATAATATTTCACAATGTTACGGTCCTACTGTTTATTTTTCTGAATAAATAAATTGTTGTTGCTACATTAAATATCCTTCTTTTGAATCCTTGTCGTCCTCGTTATCCTGCCTGCCTCCACACACCTGGACCGTGACAGTATCTTAAATGAATGCTGTTATATCTGTTCATCAAATAATTCTGAAAGAAATGTATCACAGTTTCCACAACGATATTAGGGTAACACTTCATAATAACTTTCATATATATCTAAATAATACTATAATAATAATATAATAATAAGTCATTAACGAACATTATATAATGCTTAACAGATCATTAAGATATATTGAAGTAGCTCGAAACATGAGATGATGTGCATGTTAATGCGCCTAGGGACTAATTAGTAAACATTAACAAGCACATTATTTCATATTTGTAGGTATGTAAATATATATTAACTAATGATTTGTTGAGCATTATATAATGTTCATTAATGATTTATTTATGAAAGTTATTATAAAGCGTTACCCGCTTGAAAATGTATTCAAATATAAAATTATAGGTTAAATTGTAAATTGTAATAATATTTCACAATGTTACGGTCCTACGGTTTATTTTTCTGAATAAATAAGTTAATGAATGAATGAATAAATAAATAAATGCAGCCTTCAGTAACCATCATAGTCTTAAAAAAAAAAAAAAACTTAAAATCTTACTGACCCCAAACGTTAGAGGCAATGTATGTCAAATTTTTTAAAGAGACCTTTCAAAAGAACGTTGAGGTGGAGCAGACCAAAACAAGCATTTCATGTTTAAAACTAACAGCTTTTGTTTCCTAATAGTTTATCTAACATATCCAGTGGTTCTCAGCACTTGGATGGGTTAAATGCAGAGCACAAATTCCGAGTATGGGACACCATACTTGGCCACACGTCACTTCACTTTCACTTCACTTTCACTTATTATTATTTTATATTTATTAATTATACAATTTTATAATTCCATGTTTATTATAACACAAATAAAAGGAATACAAAAACTATCAAGAACAGCAACAGTGAAAAAAACACATAGCCTAGCTCATTATTTATATGATAATAATCCTTGTAATATAATTGGACTAAGATTAAGTTCCAAATAGTCCTGATGGGGGTCCAAACCATATAGAATTTATCCGTTTTCAAATGGATTATACAAGTAAGATGTTATAATGCAATAAACTCAAAAATAACCTTATTCCATGGTTTTATTGAAGGATTTTTTACACTAATCTATGTTTAAATTTAAGGTTATCATATAATATAGAGATTTAATTTTATTTCAGATCTATTTCAATTACAGGAAACAAATGTAATAGTTTTAAGTTTTAGATAATAATAACAGCACTGATTTTGTTTAGAAAATATCCGAAAGATGGCATTTTTAAATATCAGATTAATGGTATTCATTTCAGTTTGGATGAAAACCCCTGGTCTTAGCTGGTTCAAGCTGCTCTTACTGAGCTGGTGTTTTGCTGGTTCATCTGAGTGCCCAAAACCCCTCTAAATCCAGCTCACCAACCAGTCAAGACCAGCAAACCAGCTTAGGCTGGTTTAAGCAGGTATTTCTTCAGCAGGGATATTAAGGAATATTAAGTTTTAAGTCCAGCTCACAGTCCAGTCAAGACCGACAAACCAGCTTAGGCTGGTTTAAGCAGGGTTTGTTTTTTCAGCAGGGATATTGTTATAAATCCAGCTCACAGGCCAATCAAGATCGGCAAAGCAGTTTAGGCTGGTTTAAGCAGGGTTTGTTTTTTCAGCAGGGATATTGTTATAAATCCAGCTCACAGGCCAATCAAGACTGGCAAAGCAGTTTAGGCTGGTTTAAGCATGATTTTTCAACAGAGGTATTAAGGGATATTTTCCTCTCTCTGTTGGCCAGGCTCATGCTTTGGAAGCGGATATGGAGCGTGAGTTTTTGGAGACGGCGTGTGCTTGTCGAGCAGTGATCTGCTGCAGAGTGACTCCTCTTCAGAAAGCTCTGGTGGTGGAGCTGGTTAAACAGCATAAGAAAGCCGTCACACTCGCCATCGGAGATGGAGCCAATGACGTCAGCATGATAAAGAGTAAGAGAAAAAGAGCAATCTTCAAACATTGGGGTTCTCTGAGTCAAATTACTAGGATTGGTTACAGCTAGTGGTTACGGTAATAATACACTATCAGAATCTGAATAATATAGCATAATATACTATAATTATTGTGCAACTGTTATACACTGCTGTTCAGTTGTTTGGGGTTGGTAAGATTATTTAATGCTTTAATGAAAGCATACTTTTAAATAAAGTCTTTTATGCTCACCAAGGCCTAATTTTTATAATGCGGTTGAAAACTTATTACATTTTAAAATAACTATTTTCTGTTTATGTAATGTATTCTTTTGATAGCAAAGCTGAATTTTCAGCATCATTACTCCAGTCATCAGTGTCACAGGATCCTTCAGAAATCATGTTAATATGCTGATTTGCTACCCAAGAAAAATGTCATATTATTATCACTATTAAAAACAGACTAATTGTACTGCTTAATATTTTTTGGAAACCGATCATTTTTTTCAGGATTCTTTGATAAAGAGAAAGTTCGAAAGAACAGCATTTATCTGAAATAGAACATTTTTGTGACAATGATAAAGTATTTTTTGTTTAATACATCCTAGCTGAATCCTTGATGCATTTAATGCATCCTTGCTGATTAATTAATTAATTGTTTATTTATTTATTTAAAAAAATAAAAATTAATTGTGACCCCAAGCTATTGAACTGTAGTGTATTATTGTAATTATTATTAGTATAATTGGGAACTTAAGATTTTTCATCTTATTTTGTAGGTAATTTACAAAGGTTTTTTTTCCCATTTTAATGCCATTCAGTTAGGCTCATAAATTATGCATATTACAGATAAAATGTGGTGTACAATATTCAGCCATAATCTCTTCTTGTGATAACTTCTTGTCATAACCATGTGGAGGATGTATTGTAAGGCTTTTTGAAGCAAACAACTCAAGAAAAACAATTCTAGTTCCTTTTTTAGCTTATGCAAAGGTGCCCCCAGAGAAACCAAATTATTGAAATTCGGTCAGTTCGTTCAGTTTGTTGTTGTTACATGTGGTTGCTTCATTTCCCTTAACTGAGCAAAAACATCTCAGAACTGTGTCGGTGGGCTCTCACAGTGTCACAACTATATTTCAAAAGGCTCCTGAGAACATGGATAAGAACGAGATGTGGAGGATGTGGTTTATGTCCAAATCTCTTTACACCATCCTGTGCTGTCCCTACTCAATATATTTACACGCACACTCACACACACGTTCTTGCCCATGTCATAAGCAATGTCCCATCTTCTGTTTGTTTGATGCTATGGGTGTCTGCAGGTTACTTTGCTGGTGTGTAGGAGTCAAGTGTCAATCTCAGTAACATTAAAAATGCAGAGAACACTCATCAAAAGACTGATTGACAGTAGTACTACACTCTTAAAAATAAAGGTTCTTCACGATGCCATAGAAGAACCTTTTTGTCTAAATGGTTCCATAAAGAACCTTTAACATCTGAAGAACCTTTCTGTTTCACAAAAGGTTCTTTGTGGCAAAAGAAGGTTCTTCAGATTACAAAAAGGTAAGAAAGAAATGGTTCTTTAAAGAAGATGGTTCTTTGTGGAACCAAAAATGGTTCTTCTATGGCATCGCTTGAAGAACCTTTTGAAGCACCTTTATTTTTAAGAGTGTAGTGTGAAGAACAAATCTCTTTCACTGATTTAAATCACTTTGGACTGTCCCAAATCTATGGTTTTAGTCTGTGGGATATTTACATATTAGTTGATCTGCCTTAACCTACCATTGAACCTGACCAGCACTAAGACAGATGATAAACAAAAGCAGGGGCTTTCAAACTAGGCTCCAGGGACTGTCCTGCGGCCTCAAGTGGGTGGAAACAGGAGGAAAAAAATCTTTGTGATCTATTTTTAGGGGTGTCAAATTTAATGTGTTAACTTGAGATATGCAGTATGTTTAATGCAATCATTTTTCACATTTAATGAGTTCAATAGCCTATTACTGATTCAAAAGGCTGGTTAGAATCTTTCAAAATGTATTTAATTGTGATTATTTTATCACAATGACGTACAGTGGCAGCTATAAATATATTATATATATTCAAATTATTAGAACACTAGTATTTTCACCAGCTAAAAAATGGTTCAGAATCCAGAAGAACTGTGGAAACATCTGCAAGATGCTTCAAGAAACCTACCTGCAAATCTACCTGAAAAACTATGTGCAAGTGCACCGAGGGCAAACGCTGCTTTAAACGCAAAGGATGTTCACACCAAATGTTGATTTAATTTAGTTAATAGAAGTTCATTGATAAAGAAAATCTATTTATGACGTTATTTTTGACAGCATCCTCATTTTACAGCATTTTTACACAAGTGCCTAACAGTACTGTAGCTTTGCAGGTAGGTTTCTTGAAGCATCTTGGAGACGTTGCCACAGTTCTTCTGAGTTGAGTCTGTCTCAGTTTGTTCTGTTTCTTCACGTCATTCCAGACAGACTGGATGATGATGATGAGATCAGATCTCTGTGAGCAGCACTGGCTGTTGTCAGACAAAAATCTCACTGGATTATTACAATTAATGGCAAAATGAATGTTTAGAAATGTAAACTGATATTTCCTACTGACACACTACAGCAAAAGATAGAAATAACTGACTTTAAACCATGTTTAGCTGGTGAAAATACTAGTGTTCTAATAATTTTGGCCACCACTGTATATACAGGTGTTTATATTAAACAGCACAATAATAGTGGGTCTTTTTTCATTTACCTATATTTAGAGATTAATATTTTGTTTATATATTGATGATAATATATTTGTAACATATATAGCTTATATATAGCTGCCGTTCTACTTTAGGAACAGTGGGTAGTGGAAGAAAAAATATTTTTGTTCATTTTTATCTAGATTTAAAATTTTACATACAGATTAATAATTTTAGTAATTTGTTTAGGATATAATACAATGACAAAATAAAAGACAATTATATAATTTCTAAATTTGTAAAAGTTTAATAATTTTCTCATGCGGTATAAATAGGTCTTTATATATAGTGTGTAGAATTGTTTTATCTATATCAACTGCAATCCCCCTCAAATGAGTTCAAATATTAAACGGAACTGCATTATCTGAAATAGTTTGTTTCTCTCTTTCTGCAGCGGCTCACATTGGTGTGGGCATCAGCGGTCAGGAGGGGATCCAGGCTGTGCTGGCATCAGATTACTCTTTTTCCCAGTTTCGCTTCTTGCAGCGTCTTTTACTGGTGCACGGACGCTGGTCCTATCTGCGCATGTGCCGTTTTCTCTGTTACTTCTTCTACAAGAACTTTGCCTTCACTATGGTGCACTTCTGGTTCGGGTTCTTCTGTGGATTCTCAGCGCAGGTAGGATTTATTCGAAATCTCGAAAAAGTGTCTCATGCATGAGGAGATGTCATAACCTTGGATGTGTTTACTCTTTTATTTAGACTGTCTATGACCAGTACTTCATCACTCTTTACAATATCGTATACACATCCCTCCCTGTGTTGGCCATGGGCATCTTCGATCAAGTAAGAAAAAGAAAACATACACCTAATACTGAAACATTTTTGTTCACATTTAATAAGAAACTTACTCTCACCTCAATCTTCTTCTGTCTCAGGATGTTCCTGAACAGAGGAGTCTGGAGTATCCAAAGCTGTATGAGCCAGGTCAGCTGAACTTGCTGTTTAACAAGCGAGAGTTCTTCATCTGCATCGCACAGGGAATCTACACGTCTGTGGTTCTCTTCTTCATTCCCTACGGCGTTCTCTCTTACGCCACGCAGAGCAATGGAGTCCCGCTGGCAGACTATCAAACTTTTGCAGTTACAACAGCAACGGCCCTTGTCATCGTTGTCAGTGTCCAAGTGAGTCCAGCATTAGCACTTAAGTAGTGCTTGTTGATTTATATGTATGGTTTCCAGCTTTATATAATGTAGCAAGGAATTTTAGAACGGTTTTGAATAGCCCAAGCTTTTTGCTATTTGTTTGTAGATTGCTCTGGACACGGGTTATTGGACGGCTATAAATCACTTCTTTATATGGGGCTCTTTGGGTACCTACTTCACTATCCTCTTTGCTATGCACTCCAGCATTCTGTTCAATATCTTCCCCAAGCAGTTCCATTTCCTTGGTGAGTCAGCACTTTGGCCTAACTGCGTGGCTGCCATCTTAAACAGAAACCCATGTCTGATAATGTCTTTACAGTATGTGTCACGAGCACTATAACATCTGCAAATGCAGACAGCATTACTCTATATTCAGGTTTTTAAATGACAAAATAATAAATAATGTTAATATATAGACTACCATTGAAAAGTTTGGGGTCAGGAAGATTTTTTGTTGTTGTTGTTGTTGTTGTTGTTGGAAGAAATCCTGTTCTTTTGTTCAGCATTAAATTGATCAAAATTGACAGTGACGACTTAAAATATATATTTCAAATAAAGGCTGTTTGAACTTTCTATTTATCAAAAAATCCTTTAAAAAAATCATGGTTTCCACAAAAATAAATATTTATCAGCACAACTGTTTTCAACATTGTTAATAATAATAATTAATAGATGTTTCTTGAGCACTAAATCAGCATATTAGAATGATTTCTGAACGATCATGTGACACTGGAGTAATGGCTGCTGAAAATTCAGCATTGTCAGCACAAGAATAAATATAATTTTAAAATATATTAAAGGGGTCATATGATGTTGCTAAAAAGAACGTGTGAAATGTGTTTATGCGGTTTAAGATTCAAAAACACATTATTTTCCACATACTGTACATTATTGTTTCTCCACTATGACCCGCCTTTCTGAAACGTGTCGATTTTTACAAAGCTCATCGTTTTGAAAAGCGAGGTGTGCTCTGATTGGCCAGCTATCCAGTGTGTTGTGATTGGCCGAATACCTCAAGCGTGTGACGGAAATGTTACGCCCCTTACCATAGTGTGATGGCGTGTCCCGGCGCAACAAGACAAAAACATTAAAACCCATTACAAACGAGGCATTTGTAGCATCCAGTGGGGACATAATTACTGATTATAATGACTTATACTGTCTTTTTACACGTTGCGTTGCATCGCGCCGCGTAAACATAAAACCATGTCTGCATTTGTGATCGGAGAAATGACAAACAAGTGCTACTCTACACTGCTCAAAACTCGCGTTTGAATAATCAGTGGCAAATCCTTTAAATATGAAAACGTTCTTACAGACTGTGAGTCAGCATTATTTGTCATTGTAGGCTACTCTCCCAGGAAACAGTCCTTCTCCTCCGTAAAATGCGCTGGACACATCTGAATATTTGGGTTGAACTGTTCTGGAACAGTGTTGTAAATACAACTTAACCAACTTAACTTTCTAGTTGTGTCCTCATTTGGAAGACCAAACAAAGTAGTTTCGCTTTCACAACGAAACACACAGCGTCTCCACGACATGGCGGCAGCAACAATACTACAGCGAGATTCAAAGTTACACCTTCTTTCTTTGCGTGAACATTTGGGCGGTGTTATGCAAATCTTCCCACACAGTGATGTAGACTTGTGGGGGCGTGTTTAAACGAGGTGTTTTAGGAGAGCGTAGACAAGTCTTAACTTTTAAATAGAATATCTCTTTGGGTTTGAGACTTTAGTCTTTGCAACTTCAGGGATCTTATCTATTCACGAACAGCTTGTAACACTTCAAAGAGAAAGGAAAACTTGAAATCGCATCATATGACCCCTTTTAAAAAATAAATCTGAATTGCAACGGTATTATTGTTTTTTATCTGTATTTTTGATTGAGCACAAAAGATTTCTTACGAAAACATTAAAAATCTTACTGACCTCAAACTTTTAAATGGTATTGTACATGTAAAATTCCTTTGACAGTCATGTAGGCTACACAATAAATGAGTAGGTCATCTAAAAAATGTATACATAAATTTGTAACAATTATTTAACCTAAATTAAATAATGAAAATATAATGAATAGTAAATATAACCAAAAAAAATTATTTAAAATAAGTGTGGATTTTAAATTGTGTAATATTAAATTAGATCTTGTTTGTATTTTATCTTGATCCAAATGTGTTACATTAAATTGTGTATGAAAAACGTGTGGCTTATTTTTTGTTTTGTGTGCATGCCATGTGTTAATTAACCACAGGAAGTGCTTATAACACACTTGGGCAGCCAGTGGTGTGGTTAACTATTGCTCTGGCTACCGTCATCTGCATTGCTCCAGTCCTTGCTTTCCGCTTTCTCAAGCTGGACCTTAAACCTCAGCTCTCAGATACTGTAAGTATGAGTGTGACCCTAGTTTGTCTGTCCTAAATCGCACGCCATTTTTGAATTTGTTAATATCCATGTTCAACCAAACTAACATTCAGTAAAGACAAGACTTAAAAAAAAAACAATTACTATAATTAAATGTTCTCCTTTTTATGTGATCATTAAATAAATTAATAATGAATTTTAATGTGTGTTGCATGTTTTTAATGTTAATAATTAATATTAATATATATATAATTAATAAAATCCATTAAATTGAAATGGTCTCAAGCACTGCTCATTGAAATTGTGTTTCTGATTGTTGGATAGTTATGGTTGGTTGATTATTGCACACTCTGATTCATAGCTTAGATCATATTTGTTTCGCATCAGTAGGTTTAACACATTTGTTAGTTTCTGGTTATCCCCTCACACTCATCCCCGCCCTTTATTATTTTCTCACTGTCTTTCTGCAGGTGCGCTACACTCAACTTGTGCTGCAGAAAAAGCGGAAGCCTGGTGGGCGTGCTGGTCGTGGAGTGGGCGGCGCTGGTGTAGCCAGTGGCAGTACTCTTGGTCGCTTGGGGCGAGGTGGATCTCGACGCTCCGGTTATGCGTTTGCGCATCAGGAGGGCTTCGGCGAGCTGATCACATCGGGAAAAAATATGCGCCTGAGCTCGCTGGCTCTCGCCACATTCGCCTCTCGCCACAGCGGCAGTTGGATCGATACCCTTCGCAGGAAAAAACACGCAAACAGCACTGGTGCGCAAAACACCCCACCCACTGCAGAAGACAGCGCCGCCTCCTCTCAAGCTCCACCTCTTTCCACGTCTTTCTCAGCAGCAGGCGAGGCAGAGCAACCATGTAATGAACCCGGCCTCCCTCACAGCCCTGATGATATCGCTCTCAGTGTTATTAGGTGTCCAGAAAGAGACGTCGGAGAATGTAGTACAGCAACTTTGCAGGTAAATATACGTCTGAAAACAAGTTCAAGCACAAACTGCAAGTCAACATGCACAAATATAGGTTGTTAAACAACACTGGACAGAGCGTTGATTCTGTAGGAGCACAAAAAAACGAATTTTGTGGATTGACAAAAAAAGAAAATTTCCCCCAAGGAGAAAACGGCAGGAAGCAAAACTATTAAAAACACTTTCATTTCTCACTTTTGTACATAGTGGTATGCTCAGTTCCCCAATAATTAGGAAAACCCTATTGTTTTTTTTTTGTGAGGTATACATTACGGTTTGAAAGTTCACAATCAAAAAAAGTTATTACTTATATTCAACAAAAGCATTACATTGATCAAAAGTGACATAAAAGACATTTATAAGACATTATTTCAACTAAATGTTATTTTGAACTTTCATTTGTCAAACAATACTGAAAGAAATGTATCACAGTTTCCATAAAAAGCATTAAGTAGCAAAATCTGTTATCAAAATTGATAATAATAAGAAATATTTCTTGACCAGCAAATCAGCCTATTAGAATGATTTCCGAAGGATCATGTGACACTGAAAACTGAAATAACGGCTACTGCAAATTCAGCTTTCCCATCACAGGAATCAATTACATTTTAAAATATATTAAAATAGAAAACAGTTATTTTAAATTGTTTTAATATTTCACTGTATTCTGTCTTTACTGTATGTTTGTTTAAATGTTTTTTTTTATGAATTGAGTTATTAACACACAATATACAAATCAAGAACTTTATTAATGCAGTGGTTGCGTTTCAACTGTTATGCAAATGTTTAAAATCTGAAAGCTTAGCTGTTTTGGATTTCCCACTTCTTTTTCCCTCTTTACTGATTTGCATGTTTTTCAGTGCCTGTTCTTTGGACATAGATCTCACACAGAGCTAAAATCTAAAAATTTAAAGCATAACTATTGGTTGGGACAGCAGCTGTTGTTGACACACTGTTGAACAGAAAAGGTATAGCTGTGGTTGCAAGGGGGGATTAAGGGCAAACTGAATTTGCTGATTGATTTCTGAAATAGTACACAACGCTATTCAATGCAAAGTGGCATAATTCTTAAAGTCCATGTTCTCTCCAAAAACGTAACTTTTAAATAACATTTTTGATTAATATATTGGGAAAAAAGGGTATTGAAAGCAATCTTTTTCTGTAGAATTTTAGTAATTAGCTTCAGTTAATTTACAATTAATAGTAATGCGATAATCCCGTTTACCCAAAATAAAAAATAAAAAAAGCTGTCATCAGTGACTCACCCTCATGTCATTCCAAACTTGTATAACTGTCTTTCTTCTGTTCATTTATGTATTTATTTATTTATTTATTTTTACAATAAAAGTCAATGGTAACCAAAAAAGTGTCATTTACTCTAGTGCAGATATTTCTAAGACCTTTCATTCTCTCTTCTAGGAAGCACCGTTTGTGTGGAAGGGAATCGGAGCTCGTATCAGTGGTACCAGCAGTCCTGGTCCACCTCCCATTGCAGAAGAAACTAACAGTGGTGAGTGATGGATAGATGGACCAACTGGAATCCTTCATGTGAACACCCACACCTTCTGACGTGTGCTCATGTTTCTGTCTGAGGACATGGGCAGTGAAGACAGCGTCCCAGACAGTTTGGGAGTAAACACATGCTTGAATTAAAACACTTGGAAATGGATGCAGATTCAAACTGTGCATACAGACAGCAAAAGACCATACATTTCCTCTATTGTGCTCATTCTCAGATTTCCTGTCGGTGAGAAGGACAAATCTGCTGTTATTTGAGCTGTTTATGACTGAGTTTTCCATTCTAGCCAAGTTATCAGACAACAAACCACTAAAAAACATGGCCAAGGCTGATATTACAACACACCTGACTATCCAAATAGCTGATGTTAATTTTTCTCATATGCTAAATTACAGTCTACGTTAAATTAGATTCATTCATTTTTAATCTGGAGACAAAAAAATCAAAAATGTATACATTAAAGCATTTCTGTCTCATAGTTTACTATAAATAAATCAATGCATAACACAATATATTAATACACTGCACATGTAACAGTTGTACAGATATTAACGATAACTAAATGACCTGAAGTATCAGCCTCAGCTATATCAGGTTTTATGTTTTTGTATTCAAATTGGGTAGTTCTGGATCTTATCTTGGTCATTTGAATCTCAGTCAAGGATTGTCTGTATCTCTATATAGTAAGAGCAGTTTATCTTTTCTGTTTTTTAATCTCTTAATGACTTTCTTGTGGTCTCATACTGTTTTGACCATTTTGTCAGCATATTGTTTTGCTGAGTCAAATACTTCAGCTTTTTGTCTGTTTGTTGCTCAGAGGTTAATAATGCTACTTGAGTTCAAGCAAGTGAACTTTCTTATGTACTGTAGAGAAGGCTAGAGATTTTCAGTTTTTTCCCCACTGCTGAAAATAGCATTAAGATGTATGTGGTTCTGTGATAAAACACTATAGTTCTCAGTGAGAACATGATTCTGCTGGATGAACCCGTTCTTCCTCATCCATTTCTTTGCACCATATTGGTGCACTAACCCTGACTGCTTGACATAAAGTCCAATTCAACCTCAAACTCTGCTTTACTGGACCCTTGAGGGTTTAGGCATTTGCACTGATCCAGTGGACTGTAATAAATGTGTTTGACGGTTTTTTTTTGGGGGGGGGGGGGTTAAGTTGGATTAAAATGATTAACATCAGAGTTACCAAATGGATTCCACCTTGACATCATGATCTAAATGTGGCCTTCACCAGTGTTTGGATTTAGGTAAATGGGCTTATAAGAATGTAAACACAGTAATGTGTGTGTTATTGTGAATGGGTGAGACAGACCAAGAAAGTTGATAAAGATGTGTGAGAAGTTACTGTGCACCATACTTGTCCTGTTTCCTGTGTAAGTTAGGCCTAGCTCTCATACTGTTAAATAGGTAACAATTATATGCCTTAAAAGCTAACTTTGTGAGTGTGTTTTTTAAAAATGTGTATCTATTTCCCTCCACACATAAAAGCATTTACATATATTGCAGTAAGAGGTTAAAGGTCATTTTATGGATAGTCTGTTTCAGTGTCTGTTAGCCAAATCCACATGATCTGTGAACATCATGACCCTGCTGTTGTAAATGGGCCTAGTGCAAAATAAAAAAAATTGATACGATTAAATGATTTTAATCAAGTAAAAAAACTGATCATGGATGTGTGTCTAATTATTTTTGAATGATAAATCATTTATAAAGGAATAATTCACCCAAAGATTATCATATTATAGTTGCTCACATCATGATTTGTGAGAAACAAAAGGAGACATTTTGAAGAATTCTTCTGCTTGCTCTTTTCCATGCAATGAATGGGGACTGAAGATGTCAAACTTTCATAAACACCATTAAAAATTTACCATATGATACTTTTCTCACAAGATAAGACAAGATGATGCTCAATTTGTAAACGATTCGTTCTTTTGAGTCTGATCTTTTCAATGAATCTATTCATACAAGTATAAGTCATTATAATCAGTAATTATGTCCCCACTGGATGCAAGAAATGCCTCGTTTGTAATGGGTTTGAATGTTTTTGTCTAGTGGCTTCTGGGGCATCAACAGTATGTGGGGGGCGTAACATTTCCGTCTCACGCTTGAGGTATTCGGCCAATCACAATGCACTGGATAGCTGGCCAATCAGAGCACACCTCGCTTTTTCAGAACGATGAGCTTTGTAAAAATCGACGCGTTTCAAAAAGGCAGGGCATAGAGGAGAAACAATAATGTACAGTATGTGGAAAATAATGTGTTTTTTTACTTTAAACCGCATAAACACATTTCATTAGACCAAATACACGAAATAATGTTCTTTTTAGCAACATCATATGACCCCTTTAAATGATTTCCTCACGAATTGAGCTGATCCGGTTCTAGAGTTCAACTCACTGATTCAGTGATTCAGTCGCAGCCATAAAAAAGTGTAATGAATAACGACCCCAGAAAAGTATGGACTTTTATAACACTTTACGCCGTTTTTTATGAAGCTTTTGAAGCTTGAATTTCTACTTTTGTGTTCCACGAATGACAGACAGTCAACATTAGGGTGGGTAAATGAGACTATTCATTTTGGGAACTATTTCTAATTATTAATAAAATGTATTTATAAAAGCCATTTCTTAACCTATTGCTAGCAACAGACCTGATCTATTCTGGCGATCCTCAGAGATATAGCAGGTCTTGGGTCACGTAGTAATGTTTTATAAAGCTGACCGCAAACAGAATTAGTTTGTTCTCGGTCTTTGCCTTGTCAAATAGGAACTTGTTTGTCTTTGTGGTTCATCAGTGTCGCAAGAGCGGATTTGTTAAAGCAACAGATAGTATAATGTGCGGTGAGGAGAGGAAGGGGCTGCAGTCTTCTGTCTCTCTCACAAACAAATGAGCTCCGGATCCAAATCTGTTCGCAACTGACAATATTATTATTTTGTCAAACGAATACTTCTTTATCCTAGATCTGTACCATGATTCAAATAATAGTCCTAATGCAACAGTTACATTTAAAAATTTAAGGGTTCTCTTCTTTATTTTATTAATCTTTCTCAAATGTAAATTTTCATCTCGTTAAACTTGCTGAAAGGGTTGACATTATGACCCGTTATACCCATGTTGTATATTTTGGTGGCTGATTATTTTTTTTTTGGAAGTGAAATCTCATTAATAATGTGGACGCGATTTACACTCAAGTTTCTCCTCGGTGTATTAGCTGCGATTGAAGTTCAGCCTGCCCCAGAAGAGCTGTGTCCTCGACAAGGTAATTAACCATTTCATTTCAAAACACAACCGAGAGTTATTCATTTGGATGAATTTGTGTGATTAACCTAAATTAGCTATTCTTGACCTGTATTGTATATTTTGACTTTAAAAACCATAATTATATCTCTTTCATGGTATTGGATGTAGTCAGAGTGATTCATCTCTGACTCAGTGGTTAATGGTTAATGATAAGCGCTTGTGGTTAAGAATAGCCCAATATTAATAGACATTTCTTTAGTATTTTAACAACTTTTATCATGGGATCTTTCTTTGGTACAAGAAAAAGGTCACATTTAAACCGTCTTGGAAACTTTTTTATGTTTATGAGGTAGTTCATGTTAATGTGGACTACCTCACATTAATTACTTATTTTTTGTTCCGCTTTAATCTTAAAATATGAAGAAAATAAACGTATTAAAAATATGAATGATCACGTTTTAAATATTTTGAATCCAAAAAGAGTAAAAAATAATATAAACGATTCCTTAGTTATTGTTTGGAAATGATTGTCAGTTTTTTCAAAAACTATATAAAAATACTATTGTGGCAAAAAAGGATGAGCATATAAAGATGTGATGTGTGGAGAGAAAATATGAATGTAAATTTCAGTTCTGATGAGAATAGTTTTATTTTGTATCATTTGCAATCAAGTTATAATTGCAAAAAGTGTGTATTTAACTTTGTATATTTAAGATACATTAAATGCTAACTATGTTATCAGTCTTATTGCAAAACAACAGAGACCTTTTTAAGTACAAAAATGTTAACATTTAATTCCCACCAAAAAAAAAAAATTCTCAAACACAATATATCATTTAAGACGTGGTGGAAATGACTGTAACATTCAGAGAGAGAGAGAAAAATGACATGTATGTCTGTTGGGCACTGTTAGTGGACAAATGAAATAAACTAGTATTTCCTTCCTGAGAGCCAAAAGTGTGCATAAATGAAGTAACACTCACATGTGATACACATAGAAAGTCATCTATGAATATGAGGAGGATTTCCCTGGTAATGTTATAGCAGATGTTTGCGTATGACACAAAAATGAGGCATAGTGTGGATTTGATAGGCTTTCAATAATACTTTATTGTTTCAAAGTGCCATGAACTTGGAGAAAAAAAGTTGACCATTTTCTTTTACATACAGTGATTCCCTTTTGTCCTTTTATAATCATTGTTGTTGTATTGCTTTTAAATCATGTCCACTGGTTCAGCATACTTACAATGACAGAAAGAACGAGTGATTGTGGGGAAGAATCTGGGAGATTTTAATAAAAGGAAGTGAAAGTGAAAGTACCACTTTGCTGCATAATTTTGTTCCATATTTAACCGACGCAATGAACTGTGGGTATAATGTACTGTAGAGACCAGTATATACGAGACATAAGCAAAAACAAATAAAAACTCTGATTTATGTGATTAATTACCTAAAACTGTTTTGAATCTTCTTCAGAGCCCCTTCCTGGAGTCTTGGTCTTGAAGTTAGGAAGCAATGTTGTGTTTGGCTGCAGAGGCGATATCACTGTGGACGGTGTGCCGTTGGCTTCGGCCAGTGTCATGAATAAAAAATACAGAACCAAGCAGAGAGAAGACATCACTGTCAGCTGGACATCCCAAAAAGGTTATGCTAATGCTACACAGCTAACCAGTATGAAGGGAAATGCTACAACTGGGACATACCAAAAGACTGATTCTGCTATGTATACCAAAGCTAAAGGGGACGCAACGGTCACCGTTAAACCACCTGTAACCATAAGAAAGGAACAAACCACTTCTAGACGTGTTTTGCGTGCTGTCACTCAAACTACTGGACAGGAGGAAGAGGTCTTTGGTATCACCATGGGGACAGATTTTGAGCAAGATGATTATGAGGACTATGATTATGAAGAGGAACGGTCCAGGGTGACAAGAGGCATCAAAAAGCGAAGACGCTGGACTCTAAATGGACGACAGGTGCATGCTGGAGTGGAAAGGGGAGGGATTTTAAGACGGCCTCATCTCAGCTGGGCAGATGCTGGGAATTACAGCTGCTACAGAGGAGAGAGACTCATTTCCACAGTCAGAATCAGTGTGGGGGGTGAGGACCTTCTTTCACACTCATATTGATAAATGATTTATATATACAAATAGAAGAAATTCACATCCCTGTGCTATTTTCACAGTACCCCCAGAGAGACCCACTGTCTACTGCTACAGGAAGTTTCACACAAGTAAAGTCCGCTGTGATTGGACATCCAAAAATCCAGTAACCCCACGGCCACTGTGTTACCTTCTTCTTATTAGAGGGTGAGTGTGTGCATGTGTATGACAGAATGAATTAATTTAGCAGCAATCAGCACTTTATGAATAAATGGTTCACTGACTCATGCCATTCCCAACTGGTATGCTTGTATTTACATTAAATGTGAATTTAATGTAATAAAATGTATAAATTTAATATAAACTTAGTTTAATTATTATTTATATATGAAGTATTATATATTAAAATAATAATATTATATTATATATATATTATATTATATAAATAATAATAATATTTTTTAGATTATAAAATATGTATATTGAAAATATGTGTATATTAAAAATATATATATATATAATTAATTATAAAAGAAAAAATATATATGTGACGAGTCAGTAGCTTGATGATCCATCTGCAATTTATTAGACAAAAAGCAGTACAAGGCAGGGCAGTAAACAGTAGTAGTAGATAACCAACAGTAGACGCAATCCAGAGAACGGGCAGAGAATCGGGGCCGGCGGTGAGCAAACACAGTAGATAAACAGGCTAAAGGGGTCGGGGCTGGCAGCAAGAATCAGAAAACGAGATAAACAGTCCAGGTCAATACACAGGCAGGCAGAATAACAGAAAACGTTCAGAAATGATCACCGGGGCAAATCAAGACTTCGAACTGAAGAACAGATAAGAGTGCGAGTGTGTGAGATAATTGAAGACAGGTGCAGGGTA
>NW_015505190.1:120367-204625 GCF_001515645.1 Sinocyclocheilus grahami | reverse complement strand
ACTTGTTGGGTCTTTCCCAAAAAGACTCATGGCTGTATTCGATCAAAAGGGTGCTTCTACTAAATACTGAGCAAAGGGTCTGAATACTTAGGACCATGTGATATTTCAGTTTTTCTTTTTTAATAAATCTGCAAAAATGTCAACAATTCTGTGTTTTTCTGTCAATATGGGGTGCTGTGTGTACATTAATGAGGAAAAAAAATGAACTTAAATGATTTTAGCAAATGGCTGCAATATAACAAAGAGTGAAAAATTTAAGGGGGTCTGAATACTTTCTGTACCCACTGTATATATAAATACTTTTACTACAATAAGGCAGTAGGACAATATCCTGTCACCTTATTGTAATAAAATGTAATTATTTAAATACATGTATTATTTATTTATAAAATAAAGATTTGTAGATTTCTAAAGCTTTTTTTATAGTTTACATCTGGTCAGTATGTTAAAATGTTTAAAAATACAAAAAAATCTACCTTTTTTAATGAAAAACATTCAAAATTACTTTTGGAACCAAATGCGACTGAATTGTGACTGAATTATTTTTGATTTCCTTGAAACATCTGATCTCTCCTGTGCACTTTTCTTCTCTCTCTGCAAAGATTGTTTGGCAACGCCACTCGTGTGTCTTGTTCATTCTCCCACTCCCGCTGTTGGTGTGCTTTTCACGTGGAGGAGGGTGACAGAGCTCTCCATGCAGCAAAACTGTGCGTGTCTAACACAGCAGGCAGTGCCGTGAGCCCTTACCTCAGCTTCAAGCTGCACGACATCAGTGAGTGCTTGTGTTTTTCTGTCCTGTGGGATGTTGATTAGTCGCACTTTTAGCGCACCACCAATGTGCTTATGAAACAAAAATCTTTTTCTGTGTAGTTAAGCCAGACCCTCCGACCCGAGTGGTGGTGAGAGCAGTCGAGGGCCAGAAGCATATGCTTAAAGTATCCTGGTCGTATCCCAGTTCCTGGAAGCATGGCTTCTATGCCTTGCATTTCCAGCTGAGATACCGACCACAACTCAAAGAGCAGGTAAAGTGGGAAGGCTTATATATGTATAATTCTTGAAATAGCACAGCTTGGGTTATGTGTAGAGTCTGTGGCTGTATTTATGTGTGTTTGTGTGTGTATTTAGTATCAGTCAGTGCTGATAGATGACAGGACGGACAGACAAGTGTCCTGGACGATTTATGATGCTCTGCCACACATTAAGTATGAAGTGCAGCTCCAGGCCAAGGATGACTTTGATGGCCTCTGGAGTGATTGGACTGACACAGTCTATGCAGTCACTTGGACAGGTAACAAAATACATGCTATTTTTTAATACTGTAATAATTGTTTTAATCTATCTAAATATTGTGCTACTATATAGAAATTTGATGTAATTTTTGGTGTATTTTTAAGTATTGTGTGTATTTGGCACATACATGTATTATTGATTTTAAGAGAGCAAAGATCAGTGTTCGTCAGATAAGAGGCTCTAAACTGATCATGTCCAGATTCTGTGCTTTACTGGGAATCTATGAGAAGATAATTTACACTGTTTGCATTGGGAAAAGCGTCTGATTGTTTGTTTGGACATTGAGCTTTCAGTCAGTTGGGCAAGCTGTGTAAAAGGACAGGGCTTTGCAACAAACATCCAAAATTGCTAGTAGACTAACAGTGGTTGAAATTAAAAACCACACAAATTGCTTAGAAATAGAGACCCATTTAGTTGAAGCCTTTCACATCACATTAAATTTAGTGTTTCAAATCACCTCTTAGTATCTAAATATCAAAGAATACAATTATTTTCAATTAGCAATTTCACTGTTTAGTAGTAGCTTTTTTCATTTTTATTTTGTACAACAATCAACAACACACAATCACATACCAACACAACCGACAACACTACATGTGTACATATATTAAAAAATAATAATAAATCATAAAAACAGACTTCTGCATCAATTCAACCAAATCAAGTTATAACTGTTTTTGAAAATAATTTATGAAAGTTTGCCACATAAAATCAAACTCAGAGTCGGACCAACGTACATTTTGTCTTATTTTTTCCAGACTCAAGAATTGTAGCATCTATAGGTCTGCACAGTTTTATTAGTAGCTTTTAGAACCAAAACGAACAGACAAAAATCTATATAATTCATATATGACTGTATATAGAATAATTGTTGTTTTATTTTCTAGTATTAAATATTCAAGAACAAGACAAAATACACTTTTACATCTTTACACTGCTGAGTTAAGGCTGCTCAAAACTCTGTTAAAAGCTAGATTAAATTATGCCTGCTCTGACCAACTTCAGCCCCATTATCAAAGTGCACAATTATTATTACTGTGTAAATGCATTCATGCCACATCCAAGCAGCATTGACAGTCTGTAAAAAAAGACACAATTAGAATTTTCTGAAAATACCTTTTAATCTTACAAAGTTTTGCTGTAGAGGAGCAAAACAACAGCTTTAAGGTTGTGACAGCCATTTATATTCACCCTAAAAAAATGTTTTGAACATTGGAATGTTTCTTTGCATTTCTTTGTAGCTCCTGAGATGACTACTACCTCTGAGAGCATTACTTTGGTGAGTTCATTCAACAAAATATAATACACAAACACACTGACATATCTCTACATGCCTTTTATTGTACCCGTTTAGACATATACACACTGATTAAAATACTTAAACCTTTATGTTTATTTTTTCTTTCATTGTCATTCAGGAGCCCCTTGAGATGTTTCCTGAAGGTTCAGGAGGATCTGGAGAAGATCCTTGTGTAGGTGAGTCTGAGCAAGAAAACAAGGGTAACTTGTCTCATTGTTCTCTTTCAGGTACTGTTACTCACACATCTGCTAATTCTATAATGAAAGCAGACAGGAAATGAACATGGCACCTTACTGGAAAGTCAAAACAGGAAGAGGTCACCATAACATGTTTGGAGTTTAACAATGTGCTGTAATTTCCACACGTTTCAGCATTCCGTGACATTTCACCTCTGTCCTCATTTACTCTTTCTTTCTCTCAGGTTCAGTGGCAGTAGACGGAGCTGATGATATTGAATATGCTACAGTGTGGCTGTATATGTCATGTGTTTTTGGGCTGTGTTTTCTTGTAGTCTTCACCATGCTCACAGTCTGCTTACACAGGTAAAACTCTTTATCTTTTCCATCTTTTAATATCTATTTAGTGATTTCTCAGCTCTGAAAATGCCTTTTGTCTTTTAAAAAGTGAAGTTGTTCAAAGTCTGTTTCGTTGTTTTTTCCATTCACTCCTCAAATTTACCCCCGTTTACTTTGTGTTCTTATAGGAATAGGCTGCATTTCATGTCTAGAATAGGAAAACAGACTTTGCCCTTTGCATTCTTCCTTCATCCGCCTCGACCTCTTCCTGCTCCTGTTCACTCTGAGCAGCTTTCAGAGGAGGGAAAGTCACTGATGTCTCCTCCCAAACACAGCCAGCAAGACTTCCTTCCTGTTCAGCAAGAGCTGCAAGAGGGCATTCATCTGCATAACATGGATTATTTCCTGTCTCCAGGCACTGAGGGTGTGCCATGGACCATAGACAGACATGACTAAACAGAAGATTTCATGTCTAGAATAGGAAAACAGACTTTGCCCTTTGCATTCTTCCTTCATCCACCTCGACCTCTTCCTGCTCCTGTTCACTCTGAGCAGCTTTCAGAGGAGGGAAAGTCACTGATGTCTCCTCCCAAACACAGCCAGCAAGACTTCCTTCCTGTTCAGCAAGAGCTGCAAGAGGGCATTCATCTGCATAACATGGATTATTTCCTGTCTCCAGGCACTGAGGGTGTGCCATGGACCATAGACAGACATGTCAAAAATACTGTGATAGACTAAGAATCAGTGACTAGGTTTTGTATTCAGTAACAGTATTGTGAGTGGGAAAACTCAATGTTGAGTGTTATTGTATAGACAAAGTAATTCATCTTGTCCTACATTATTTTTGACTACTATCAGAACCATTTGTAAATAAGAATTTTGTAAAAAAAAAAAAAATGCCTGCCATCTGTTGACCATGCCAATCTCATATGTGAAGCTAAAGCACTCTTAGCTCTGAATATAAGTGTCTGCTAAATGCCTTACAGGAATGTTAAGATAATAGAAAATTTGACTCATCCCTTGTTTAAAAAAATATAGGAATCTGGATTTTTATGCATTCCAATTATTACGTTATTAAAATATATCCATTATAATGTTGTAAAATGGTACATAACTTGACACAGAAAAATGTAGAAAGGCCATGTTCACACAGCAGCAAAATATGCTTGTCAGTCCTGTGTTTGAGTCCTTAAAGGGACAGTTCACCCAAGGATGAAAATTTATTTACTCACTGTCAAGCCATCCTAGGTGTAAATGACCTTCTTCTTTCAGACGAATACAATCAAAGTTACATTAAAAAATGTACGGGCTCTTCCAAGCTTTATAATGGCAGTGAATTGTGGTCAGATTTTTGAAGCAAAATAAAGTGCATCCATCCATCATAAAAAGGACTCCACACGATTCCGGGGGGTTAACCCTTTATCATGTATAATCACACCGGTGTGATCACTCTAGGCTGGTCCCTGGAGTGTACGATCAGACCGGTGTGATTCGAATGTTTAGTGCATCACATGATCAACTGCTGAATTCAAATCTGCTTTCACACTTTGGCTGGAGTGGAGCCAGATCGGACACGCTGAGTGCTTGTCATATTATCACAACTCTTCAACAATTCATTCTAAAATAATGGTCGGCTAAAAAAACTCATGCCGGTGGCTCAGCTAGTATATTTTAAACTCACGTGTGAAAGGGTTAATAAAGGCCTTCTGAAGCAATAATATCCATTCATAAAGGCCTTCTGAAAAATATCCATATTTAAAACTTTTTAAGCTGTAATCTCTAGCTTCCACTAACTGTCATACGCGCGTTCAAGAGACAGTGGCGTTCTAGCGGATGAGAACAAAGTTTTATATTTATTTTATTTTCCTGTCCAGGAAAACCAGTCTCCTCCTGGCTTATATTGAAATCCTCTGACATGTTTCTTTACAAATAATCATTTTGTACTTCTAATTCATGACCGTGTTTTGTTTTTCTCTCTCCTCTGTGCTTCTATGTTCGTCACTTCTCACCGGAGCTTACGCTACGCCTACATTCTACGTCATCCGCTGGAACGCCACTCTTTCCTGAACGCGCATATGACAGTTAGCAGAAGCTAGAAATGATGGATGGATGCACTTTTTGCTTTAAAATCTTGACCACCATTCACTGCCATGATAAAGCTTGGAAGAGCCAGGACATTTTTTAATATGACTCCAAATGTATTTGTCTAAAAGAAGAAAGTCATATACACCTCTCCACTCTTGCATTGAAGATTTGATGGATGAACTGGTGGCTCAACTGGACTCTTGTTGTGTCCAAAAGTGAAAAGACACAAAGAGTTTTTTGAATGTCACCATCTTTGATATTACTTTAGTCACTGTGGCTACTGATAAGGAACATGAGCTTGACTCTTGTTGTACGTTCGTAGACAGTATTCGAGACGTTACTCTAAGTCACTGTGTGAATGGGACATTTTGAGACTCAGACCTGCAAGTAAATGTGGTTGTCAATCCCAAAAACTGAGTGTGAACATATCTAAAGGCATTCTTTCATACTTATGCTAAAACACTGTTTTCGTCTTGTTTCTGTACTCTTGAAACTGTGGATTTTAATGTGTACGGATTGGCCCCATACACTTCCACTGTAAAGCAGATTTTAAATTTTAAAGAAAAGGTAAGTGCTGTTGATTAAGTTTAACTTGCATCGAACCTGGAATAGTCCTTAAAATGTAAATTTTGTGTTTGCAATTATGCCTGGTGATGAAAGCAAATTTACCTACAGAACACTGGAAATCACCTGTTGGGAGAAGTTGTGATGAGTCATTAACCAGAAGAAAGATTGTTTTTATCATTGTGCCTAACAGTAATACCAGTTTACTCCAGGGAGAGTCATTCTATGTGAATATGGCATAGAATAAGGAATATTGCGCAGTGTTTCACAGTTTCTTGTTTGTACAGAGTTTTATATGCTGAATATATTTCATATTGAATATATGAATATGCTGAATGATATTTAAATTTCAGTTTGTTTGTACATTGCTTTTCAGAATACATATTGCTCTAATGCCTCTTTATAAAGAATAGTGACTTACAAACCCCAAAGCCGTTAAAAGTGACACACGCTCAGGCTGCAGAGATAGCTTCAACCACCCAATGAGACATTCTCTGTTTGGTGATTGTTTTTACCGCCAAAACATACAATCAGTTTGTCAGATCTACGCCACTGGACTGTGCGGTCAACACAGATCTTCAACGCCCTTACCGGGCAAAGACTAGGAAGTCGCACGTCACTTTCATTCCCCGCATCAGAATGGGGAAAAAAGCCTCCAAGACCACCTGCTGGAAGTGAAATACGGTTGAAGCAACCTTAGGAATAAACTCAAGCCTAGGTCGCAGTAAAACTTTAAGCAGCCCTGGGGCAAAGTCTATACAAGAAGGGCTGATTGAAAGAGCAGTCACTGAGAGAGCAGGAGACAGGGATAACCATAGCAGGCAATGTGTAGTCATGCTCAAAGCAAACAAGTCCACTTCCGCTTAGCTGAACCTCTTCCATATGAGGGTGTAATCTCCATTCTGCCGCGAAAGTAGATCCGCTCCATAGTTCAGATGACCTTGGACATGAACCCCTCTGACTGACAGAAACTTGGTCTGCGCCCAAAGAAGAACACGTCTTGCCAACCTGCCCAGGGGGTGAGAACATTGTCCCCCTTGGCGATTCAGGTACGAGACAACAGTCATGTTGTCCGTCCTGACCAAAGGGGCTCAGGAAGTTCTAGGAACTCAGTTCTAGGAACTAGCCAGAATGGTGGTTCCTAGAGAACCAATTTCCCCCTTGGACCATTTTGCTGGTTGCATTCACACCTCCAGCAGGAACTCTGACGCGGCAGACAGCTCAGTCTTTACGCGATTGAAAGAGCATACAAATCTGACTAAATCTCTGATGACAACTTGTAGTGTTTTCATCGAGGCTGAGAAAAGAACAGAACATTGCAGACAACAGATAGCTAAATGCTGTTATCGCTGTTTTCCATGTTTGTGGAGTAAATATTTTTTCACAGCTTTTTAAAGGGGTCATAGGATGCCCATTTTCCACAAGTTGATATGATTCTTTAGGGTCTTAATGAAAAGTCTGTAACATAGTTTGGTTACAATTTCTCAATGGTAGTGTAAAACAACACATTTTTTCAGGGGCTCAGATGTCGGGAGTAAACGACGACTGCTAAGTTCATTATTACATCCAACAACAGAACACCTCAATCGCTTAGGAGTCATTCTTGTCTACATCTGCTCCGGCGGTGAAACAATGGCGGTCTGATGACAGCTCACTCAGGGCGGGTCTACGGTAAGACACCAGTCCAGTCTGTGCTGAAACGCTACTGTCAATCAAACTATCATGGGAGGGGCCTGTCTGTGTGACGTCACACAGACAGGCATCTGAGATGGCTCGATTTGAGAAAGGGGAAAACATTTAACGAGATTAAAAAAAAAACACTGGGTGGATTTTTATCATTATAGGGTGGTTGTGTACACACACTGCCAACACACATTTAAGTTCAAACAACTTGTAAAAGTGCATGTAGCACCCTATGACCCCTTTAAAAATGCCAGGTAGCTAGTGTTTCGTATGCGTTTGGCCAATCAGCATTTGGCCAATCAGTGTACACTGTTAGTTCCTGTAGAACTGTTTTAGACCCTACTCTGAAATAGGAGCTAACTTAATTCCCCCAGTTTAGTTCCCCTAAACAGAGTTCCTAGAACTCGGCTCTAGGAACTGTGAAAAGGTTCCTCCGGTGCGAAAGCCCCTCAATATGTGCCAACCACTCATATAGGGTAAGAACCATCCGAGTAGCAGAAACACTGCCAGCATCTCTAATCGATTTATGTGCCAGCCACGATGCACCTCTGTCCAAGTTCCAAAGGTCGGGTGTCTTTGATAGACTGCCCCCAGCCCGTGAAGGATGTGTCTAGCTGGACTCCCCTGTGAAAGACATGGAGCCTTGTCCTCTGATGCGGACCATGAAAGCCTCAGGTGGCAGTGAGGTGAAATGTTTTGGCTTTTGATCCACCACTGGAATGGCCTCAAGTGGAGCAGGCCCAACTGAACCACATGGGACGCTGCTGCCATAAGACCCATCAGTCTGCAGCATAAACAAAAAACAGAAGACTGCTTCTTCGCTGCTAAAATTTTTCCACCACAGCAGTAACAGATTCTCCAAACAGACCGCCTAAGACATGGGGGCATCTAAAAGGAAAGTTTTGTCCTTTTCTTTGATGTCAGTTAGAGTAAGCCAAAGATGGCGCTCAACTGCCACCATTCCTGCCATGGACCAGGCTATTGCCCGGGCAGTATGATTGGTAGCTCTAAGCACCGAGTCAGTAACCCGTAACTGAGCTCCTTAACAGCCTCTGGAGTCATGGCAACAGTTTTATCGTTTACTGCACGTTGTTATTCTTCTCGTTATTTCCCTATAGGGGCTAATGAACCCAAAGTCTCACCCATAGTCTTATTTCCACGTTTAGAAATAAGGTGGATAAGGGCTTCACATATTCGTCACGCCAGGAGTTCCCATAGCGACAGTACGCAACAAGTAAACCTATTAAAAGGAACTGATGTCACATAGTAACAGTGTCTGTAAAACTGGTCAGCTGGCAACTTGACCAATGAAAAACCTCCTTTGCTGAAAACAAAACCTATTCTTATCAACAACAACAAAATGAAAGTGAATTGCTACCCTGTCTTGCACACATCTTGATTCATTGGGGTCTGCAGGGCAGGTTTTTGTTGAGAAGAGTAGCAATTTGTTTGTGTTTTTTAAATGCATTTAACAAAGGCAAAAGGTCAAAAAAGTAATCTTCAGCCTTTTCTGTTTAGAAGCTTAAAACTATGTTGATTCCTGGTATTTTTACAGAGCCCAATGCACACAACAGTATCCAGAAAATATTACAGGATCTTTGCTAGTTGTGGCAAAACATCTGGGAAATCTTAAGTTCAGAGTATGGGAGAAGATGCAGCACATTGTTCAATACAGTGAGTTTTGTTATCGTTACAAATGGTGTGAAATTATGCATTTGAGTAATATCTCATACTTGTACCAATGCAGAGGAAATTATATTCATAATACTATAACATTTACTAGGAGGCCTACAGTCCATTTTGATGTTACCAATAAAATAATTTACCCACTTTTATTTCCCAAAAACATTTTTAAATAGCTCTTTTTAAATAGTTTACAGTTACATGATGCAGCATCCACATTTTTTTTAATTAAGGCATAAAAGATTTTTATTATGTTTATTCCACCAGCATAGTGTGTCACACATGGTAATAAATCAAATACTTAATTTGTATCAGTAAAAACAAACAACATGTTTAACAATAAATATGTTTTCATGTTCTCTCTCTCTCTCTCTCTAGCTCCTGTTATTCTGGACCCCAACACCGCATCAAAATATGCCACTTTATCTGATGATCTTACCAGTGTGAAAAGTATTGTGTAAAAGTAAAGTGTGCAGAAAAAGATGTTTGTGATGGTGAAGTTAAATCAGTAAGTACTTACTATGATATAGAAGTAGAAGCTTGTCCTGAAGAAGAAGTAGAAATAGTAGAAGAAGAAGTAGTAGAAGTCATAGAAGAAGAAGAAGAAGAAGAAGAACTAGAACTAGAAGTAGTAGAAGAAGAAGAGGAAGAAGAGGGTTATGGTGAAGATGCCGTTAGTATGCAGACTAGAGGGGATGAAGAATATGAACAAGAAGATACTAATCCTGAGATGAGGAAGGAAGAGAGCTCAGATGATGATGATTGTGAAGTTGAAGAAAGCAGAGAGGATACTCTGCTCTCACAGCTTCCGGAGAGATTTTGTGATCAACCATCTGTTCTGTGTTTGAGGGCTTTAAGTCAGGAACACACTGCTGGGACACTGAGGTTGGAGACAGTGCAGACTGGATGGTTGGTGTAATGGAAGAGTCTGTCAAGGGGAGCAAGGATAAGACTTAGAAAATTTATTCTTTTTATGATCATTTTGAAATAGAATCCCCATCACAGTCAACTACCACCCTCTCACTGAGAGACGAACTGCACAGAGTCAGAGTAGCGCTAGACTGGGACAGAGGAAGTGTCTTTTTCTGATCCTCTTTCTGACACACGTGTAGCATTTCATAACAGTATAGCATTTAAATGAACATCTCTACTAGCTTGTAATAGTGTATAGCCTACTGTCAAATAACATTTAATTTAATTTAACAACATTTAATTACACTTTCAAACTCAGTATACAATGTATATGTCAAAACGTTATTGCCTAGTATTTCAGAAAAACTAAACGTTTCTGTCATGTATTCGACAGTGAATTTCACTCACCTAACTGTAGGGGGCTTCAAAGTTGCAAAAATACACAATGCTTCAAGTTAAAAAGTAGAACCAATTCTTGGATTACATGGTTATGTCAATACTTTGTGACTGTGTCCACTGATTATAATTAATTGTTTGTCATAAATTGTTTTAATCATGATTTAACCTTCTAACCTGTTTCAGTGGAGACTGAATGTGTGTGTGTGTGTGTGTGTGTGTGTGTGTGTGTGCGCGCGCATCAGATAATGTATACAGTGCAATATCCAGTCAACTATGTTTGAGAATATTTTTATTTGTATTATTATTTATTTACATTTTAATTACATTTATCATATCCTTTCAGGCAATACATTATATCCACAAAGGTGTATTTTTATTACAAAATTATTTACCAAAATTAACTTTCATTTTAATAAGGCAAATTAAATATTTTTTTTATCCTGTCTTTAGTTACATATTCATACAAACATATATATATTTTATTTTTTTACACAGAACAGGTCAAATAAACCTTATATATGGTACATTACTTGAAGTGCAACACTTAATCAGTCAGTGTTGTATAAGTTTTTCATGTATAATAGTAATCCTAGAATTTGATGAAACAGGGTTTAATTTTTTTTTTAAATAACTGAGATATATAAGAATTTTGATGACTGCAAAAATATTTTAATTCAGTATACACATTATCCCACTGTTCAAATTTGTGACCGACCATAAAACATAATTTTTCACACATTTTCCCATAATTAAAAAAAAACAATTAGTGATAAATTCAAAGGCGTAATGACATATCATTTGGATATTTTCATGTCTATGCAAAAAATTGGGATTAAATGGGCTAATATCAGATTGACCACTAGATAGAGCTGAATACCTAATATATGGGATCGAGGCTAAAGGCATATCTCCTTTGACAAAAGTATCAATAAATAAACAAATAAATGCATCAATTAAATTCTGGTACTTGGGGTCACACTCAATTATCATTTATCATCAGCTTATTAAATATTAATAGAAACAATTGTATTAATCACTCTATTTACTATTGTGCACAATTCAGAAAATAAGTGAAATACACTAATAACGACCATATATTTTTAAATTGCACAAAATAAAAATGAATCATTAAAACATATCACTAAAACAAAATTTGGTACGCTTCAGGCTATAGGATCCTCTGTGTTACAACTGGTCTGGCAATGGGTCGTACAGTTCAGTATGTTGTCATTTTTCTGAGTTATCCTTTGATTATGTACAGCATAGTCCAGCATGGAGTTTGTGGCCATACACAGGACTGGGACTTGTCGGTGACCAAATCTTTGTAACATATCACTGTACCAGCAAGGGTATGTCAGCCTCTTAAGGAGCATGCATAGAGCCTCACCTCCCCCCATGATACTTCTCTGATCATAAACAAACTTGTTGAGAATCCGAGATCATCTGCCAGAAATGCAAGGGTAGAGTAGGGGGGAAATGCCCCACTTAAGCACTGTGTAACTTTTTTTGTGATTGTGAAACAAAAGTTTAATGTGTCCAGAATAGTTATAATAGTTTCAGTGAATGATATAAATTATAAACCATATATGAAAAAATGTCCAGTTTTCATATTATTAGATTTTTAACAAAAATTTAATTTGTACCAATGGGGCGTTTGACCCCACAGGTGCAGTAATTTGCTTTTACAGCGAAATCAGAGTATAGGCAGCTTAAAATTAAAAAGAATACAATCGAATTACGAATTACAAAATTATAATAGCCTATTTGAAAAATATTTTTAGCTGATACTGACTGGCTGGCTAACTTTAGGTAATTTTTAAATATAAAGTCCAAATATTTATATTCAACCAAGTAGTTAAAATACATTTGATGGAAAAACAAAGGATATGATGTAGAGAAACTACAGTAATTAAGCCGTGAACCATGGGGGCGTTTTCCCCTATACCTGAATGTCTGGCTTGAGTCCAGCAGGGATGTCTACAAGAACACAGAGTCCAGAAATACAATGCCATATGACCACTTTATTTATCCATTGAAACAGGCAGAGCACAGATGAGCAGGAAATACATAAGGACATACAGCAGGTGAATGGTCCTTTTACCACTGTTCAGTAGGAAGCATACTTTCCCATGGCATTCTGGTGTGGTATGCTGGCTTCACTATGGCAGAGAAAAATGCTTTGCAGAGAGTCATCAATTCCGCACAGAAAATCACTGGTGCACAGCGGTCTTCACTTGCTGACATCTACAGCACCAGATGCATACGACAGGCCAGAAGTATAATAAAGGACTCTTCACACCCCGGTAACCACCTCTTCACTCTGTTGCCCTCTGGAAGACGCTACAGATCCCACAAGACATGCCCTCCAGACTCCGGAACAGTTTTTATCCACATGCCATCTTAGAACTGAACTCCAGTTAATAGAAGACATATCACTCAATCACAAGCTTCAAGGAGGTGGTATACTAAGGACTATACACTTACAACTCATACAGCTACTGGTGTAGCTGTGCAATACACTGTTCTCATATTTATATATGTATTGCTTAATTCTCTTGTATTTATTAATATTTCATTCACTACTTTACATATCTGCTACAGTTGCACTATACATATTTTGCACATTTGGTATATATAACTGTTTACATTTGCACTGTTGACTTTTTCTGTATCATTGTTTACATTTTGTTAAATGTACATTTTTGTATGTATGTGTGTACTTTCCGTGTGAGAGCAAAATGTTTCGTTGTACAGCTGTACAATGACAATAAAAAGCTATTCTATTCTATGTGGGTTGTATGTGTGTGGTTTCTAAACACGAACAGAAATACAATTAATTGAATCAAATAAATCATACTAAGGTTACAAAGTCAAAGAAACACAATATAAACAAAGAAACCAAAGGAAACAAACTTGCATTGCTCATGTATACTCACACACACCTAACAAACGAGCCACTGCCCCTTCAATCGCCGACACTAAAGTGCCCTTTCTCGGTTTAACTAAGGTTTATTTAGACTAATATAGGTGGCCTTAACTTACTCAGCAGTCGATGTTATCAGCCTTTTGGCGGCACTCCGGCCGTCAGTCAGAAAAAAAGGCTCCAACTCCCGACATGAAAAATGACACGATGAATAATGTTAGTTTGCTGTTAACAAGTGAAAACATCTTAAAATATCGCAGTTTTGCATAAAACAGAAATAATATACTAACCTTTCGTCGAGTTAAGGTGCATTTCTCTTTTGTCCTTTTACAGCCACTTCCACCAAACAGTCAAAAAAGAACTCCCTTGCCATTGGTCAGTTTTTCGCGGGCAAGTTCACTACTATAAATTGATTTACAGTAGTGAGGAAATACAGTAGTGACCGTATATTTTCCCATAGTCCTTTGCTGTTTACAGTAAAATACTGTATACACATTTTACTGTATCTTACTGTACATATTACAGTATAATACTGTTCAAATTACAAAAATCAGTTACAGTGTGAGAACCTGACAGTCAGCACCTTCATAAACCTTCAATGGCAACTTCACTGTGAAGACATTCAGGTAGAAGCAACAAATGTCTCTGTCTATTTACACATTATATAAGAATATGTGCTGAATAAATATATGTGCTCCATAAGGTTCTAATGATATCATTTTTGTTCTGTTACAGCTTCACTGTACTATTAATTATCGAGCGCAGCGTTAGATCAGTCAGGCCACGTAGGCATAGGCTGCGACCAGCTGACGCGGTCAGCTGTCAAATCGCTCCAATCACTACCATTCTCCTATTAGACACGGGACATATACGTGGCATTTCTGCTCGGTAAGTATGCTCAAACTGCTCGCAACAAGCTCTAGCACAACAGGAGACGACAGGGTTCTCTCAGTGCCGCTGTCAATTCAAGGAACCGCTCCAACATGAACAACAGGATCCAGGCGCTGGAATTGCAGCGCTTGTTTTCTGCATCTCGGGCGATGTTTGACGGGCAGACTTTCAGCTCGACATCATACTGCGCCCTTACTCCCGACTGGCTCTTCCACCTTCATGAATAATTATATATCAATTATTAAATACAAGATTAATAGTAGTTATTAAGATTGATGTCGTTTGGAATTGGTAACGTATGGTTGGAAAACATATGATCAGAATATCAACTTGCATAATAATTATGCATGCACTGTATTTGTCCTCTTCTGCTGTCTAGGTAATGCAAGAAATGTTGTGACTGGTTGTCAAGGCAGCCAATCAGAATTTAGCAGCCTCTGTCTCTGATTGGCTGGAATTATGGCACATTGTAACGCTGGGTTGTGTTGAGCATGCGAGCTGTTGGCATTTAGAGAGCACTGAGGGGGGCATCAGGTGAGCAAGCTAGTGAAACGTTGCACGCGCAAGAGGTCTGCACACATCCAAAAACGTATTTTAAATGCAAAATTGATTTCCGTGCGCTCTAAAGACTTTTTTGTTTGCGAAACAAACATTTTCTCCACAAACTCGGATCGCAGAATTATGGCAGAAATGTAAGCCCATATTCCTAGAAGATCTCTCGGATCAGCGTTACCTGCTGCTTCCACTGGGGTGCCCTTCTTCCCCCCAGCAGCTGACATTTCTCCCCAACTGCGCGCTCAAATCTTGTCAGGTAATGACATAAACTTGGTTAAAACACTGCTATGCGCAGAAACTAACGAAGAAGGATCGTGGATTGTGGGGATATCCACGATCCAAGACTCCCCAAAAGTTAACTATGGCAGAATGTAATGTTGCTTTCGGCGTGTTCAGAGATATTATCCACGAAGTGTATCCAGACAGGAGAAGGAATTAGATACTGTAAATGTGCACAAAACAGAGGAGTCGTGTGATAACTTTGCATGAACTCCTTTTAATGTGTAACCACCACTGAATAAGAACCAACCTCTCCCTTTACTCATCTCTGCCCCCACATGTCCATCTCCCAACATGCAGCTCCCATAAACACATGTATGTGGGACACACACACATGTTCTACATCTTTCTTCTTCTTTTTTTTTTATTTTTTATATAACCTAACATAAACCAAAGAAAAGAAGTAAAAGAGTTCAGCATGTAAATAAACACTAATAACATATAACTTATGCTCCATGTATCATAAGCATGGCATGCTGTATGAACACTCAGTGTGTGACAAAGTCTTTGAACCCTAAATTAGGCTTGGAGACTATTCCTGATCGAGTGACAAACAGAGAAGCTTGTGAGTTGGGATCCTCTTAGTGGGAACTGTCAGTGGGTTGTGGTGACGGCACATCACATCCATTTTTTGAAGTGGCATGTGGCACTACGGCACTTGGATTTGCTTGGGGTTCAGGAAAGATCATAGGTACAGACATGGTAATGGTAGGACAGTACGATTCAGGTACTTGTAGAAGGTGGCGACGGTTCCTCACATAGGCCTTGCCATTAGACTGGACGACATAACTGTTGGGTTGAAGAGCCTTTCCAGAAACCGTGGCCAGTTTGTCAAACCCACAGGTCGTTTCCATCCTTACTGTCTGCCCAGGCTCCAGAGGTGAAAGACATCTGGCAAATTTGTCATGGCTTTGTCTTCCCTTTTTGTCTGAGTGCAAACAAAGCTGCCTGAACATTAGACTCAACTCTCGGTGTGAGCTGAGATGGTACCAGGGGGATCAGAGACCTGGTGCGTTGGGACAGTAGACGTTGCGCTGGAGAGGGCAAGCCATCCCTAGGGGTGTTGCGCAGGTTAAGTAAGGCTGCATAGACATCAGAGCCATCACGTGCACACTTCTCAAGGAGATGCTTTGCAGACCTGACACCACGCTCTGCCAAGCCATTGGATCTCGGATAATTGGAACTGCTTGTGACATGCTGAAAATCCCACAGGTGAGCAAAGTTCTTGAATTTCGGTCATTAACTGTTGGGGAATCCCATGAACAGCAAAGTGTCGTTTCAATTGCCTGATCACAGTGTTACTGGAAAGATTTGGAAGGGCATCAAACTCCAACCATCCAGAGTATGAGTCCACCAAGACGAGGTAATGCTTGCCTGACCACTCAAATATGTCAGCTGCTGTGATGGACCATGGGCTGTCTGGTATCTGGTGAAGTTGCAAGGGTTCTCTCATCTGGTGTTGCTTTAAAGCATTGCAGGGGGCACATCTGGAAACTTCTCTTTCAATGTCACTGTACATTGCAGGCCAGAACATGGTTTCACGTGCCCTTCGCTTAGTGGACTGAAGGCCAGGATGCTGACCAGATCAGATATGTGTCCTGTCCGACCTTCACATCCTCCTACAGTCAGAACCAAATCAGTCATCATGACACAGAAGCAGCTCAGCAGCATGATTCTCATCAACCAGTGCATGATGATCTGCAGAGAGTCAAAGACCAGCACAAGACCAGCATGAAGAACAAGTATGAGAGCTTATTTGAGGGAATCAAACTACAACAGAATCAAACTCTCCTGAACAGGATTTACACACAGCTGTACATCATAGAGGGAGAGAGTGAAGGAGTGAATGAAGAACATGAGGTGCTGCAGATGGAGAAAAGTTACAGGACAGGACACTCCAATCAACTGCAATGACATCTTTAATCCTTTACCTGAACCAGGATATGAGGAGAACTGAAGAGAGGAGAAAGACCAAATAAAGACTGGTCTTACTAAAGGCATCGCTGGAATTGGAAAAACTGTCTCTGTGCAGAAGTTCATTCTGGACTGGGCCGAGGGAAAAGCCAATCAGGATGTAGATTTCATGTTTGTGTTTCCATTTTGTAAATGTGCACTAAATAGAGGAGTCGTGTGATAACTTTGTATTAACTCCTTTTAATGTGTAACCACCACTGAATAAGAACCAACCTCTCCCTCTACTCATCTCTGCCCCCACATGTCCATCTCTAAACATGCAGCTCCCATAAACACATGTATGTGGGACACACACACATGTTCTACATCTTTCTTTTTTTTATTATTCTTTTTTTTATATAACCTAACATAAACCAAAGAAAAGAAGTAAAATAGTTCAGCATGTAAATAAACACTAATAACGTATAACTTATTCTCCATGTATCATAAGCATGGCATGCTGTGTGAACACTCAGTGTGTGACAAAGTCTTTGAACCTTTTTTTTTTTATTTTTTATATAACCTAACATAAACCAAAGAAAAGAAGTAAAAGAGTTCAGCATGTAAATAAACACTAATAACATATAACTTATGCTCCATGTATCATAAGCATGGCATGCTGTATGAACACTCAGTGTGTGACAAAGTCTTTGAACCCTAAATTAGGCTTGGAGACTATTCCTGATCGAGTGACAAACAGAGAAGCTTGTGAGTTTGGATCCTCTTAGTTGGAACTGTCAGTGTGTTGTGGTGACGGCACATCACATCCATTTTTTGAAGTGGCATGTGGCACTACGGCACTTGGATTTGCTTGTGGTTCAGGAAAGATCATAGGTACAGACATGGTAATGGTAGGACAGTACGATTCAGGTACTTGTAGAAGGTGGCGACGGTTCCTCACATAGGCCTTGCCATTAGACTGGACGACATAACTGTTGGGTTGAAGAGCCTTTCCAGAAACCGTGGCCAGTTTGTCAAACCCACAGGTCGTTTCCATCCTTACTGTCTGCCCAGGCTCCAGAGGTGAAAGACATCTGGCAAATTTGTCATGGCTTTGTCTTCCCTTTTTGTCTGAGTGCAAACAAAGCTGCCTGAACATTAGACTCAACTCTCGGTGTGAGCTGAGATGGTACCAGGGGGATCAGAGACCTGGTGCGTTGGGACAGTAGACGTTGCGCTGGAGAGGGCAAGCCATCCCTAGGGGTGTTGCGCAGGTTAAGTAAGGCTGCATAGACATCAGAGCCATCACGTGCACACTTCTCAAGGAGATGCTTTGCAGACCTGACACCACGCTCTGCCAAGCCATTGGATCTCGGATAATTGGAACTGCTTGTGACATGCTGAAAATCCCACAGGTGAGCAAAGTTCTTGAATTTCGGTCATTAACTGTTGGGGAATCCCATGAACAGCAAAGTGTCGTTTCAATTGCCTGATCACAGTGTTACTGGAAAGATTTGGAAGGGCATCAAACTCCAACCATCCAGAGTATGAGTCCACCAAGACGAGGTAATGCTTGCCTGACCACTCAAATATGTCAGCTGCTGTGATGGACCATGGGCTGTCTGGTATCTGGTGAAGTTGCAAGGGTTCTCTCATCTGGTGTTGCTTTAAAGCATTGCAGGGGGCACATCTGGAAACTTCTCTTTCAATGTCACTGTACATTGCAGGCCAGAACATGGTTTCACGTGCCCTTCGCTTAGTGGACTGAAGGCCAGGATGACCTTGATGAAGCTGTGTTAAGTAGTGTTTCTGGAGAGAGTGAGGGATTACATACCGCTGACCATGCAGAATCAAACCATCATCCACTGTCAATTCATCCCTCATTGCGTAAAACGGACGGATGTCATGTGGAACATCCTTATATGAGTCAGGCCAGCCAGTGAGAATGGTGTCCATGAGGCATTTGCAGAGAGCATCTGCCTGTGTGGTTTGCTTAAGTTCCTCAATCCTTCTGGATGACAACACCCCTTCCAGTGCTAACACGTCATAGTCCTCAATGGATTCAGGAGTGTCTGTGGTAGGGAGGTGTGCACGTGAAAGTGCATCCGCAACATACAGTTCACGGCCTCGTTTATAGATCACATTTAGATGATAGCGCTGAAGTTTGAGCATCATCCGCTGGATGCGCGCCGATGCTGTGTGCAGAGGCTTTTTAAGGATGGTTATAAGAGGCTGATGATCTGTCTCCACAGTCACTGGGTGACCATAGATATAATCATGGAACTTTACACAGGCAAAGACTAGCCCCAAGAGTTCTTTCTCAATTTGCGCATAGCGCGCTTCAGTGTCAGTGAGAGATCTTGATGCGAATGCAACAGGCCTGCCATCCTGAAGACAGACCGCACCGAGACCATGCTGGGAAGCATCAGCAGACAATGTCACTGGCTTGCGCACATCAAAATACTGTAAGACGGGTGGACTTGTCAGATGTCCCTTGAGTGTGTCCACAGCAGCAGTATGTTGTTCAGTCCAATACCATTCTGCATCTTGACGAAGGAGCTGACGGAGGGGAGCTGTTACCTCACTGTAACAGTGTATGAATTTAGAAAGATAATTGGTCATGCCAAGAACCCTCTGCAAACCATGTTTGTCTTCTGGGGTAGGCATCTGGTGGATGGCTTTGGTTTTTTCTGGGTCAGGCTTGACACCTTTGTCTGTGAGAAGATGGCTTCTCTTCCCTTTTTGTCTGAGTGCAAACAAAGCCGCCTGAACATTAGACTCAACTCTCGGTGTGAGCTGAGATGGTACCAGGGGGATCAGAGACCTGGTGCGTCGGGACAGTAGACGTTGCGCTGGAGAGGGCAAGCCATCCCTAGGGGTGTTGCACAGGTTAAGTAAGGCTGCATAGACATCAGAGCCATCACGTGCACACTTCTCAAGGAGATGCTTTGCAGACCTGACACCACGCTCTGCCAAGCCATTGGATCTCGGATAATTGGGACTGCTCGCGACATGCTGAAAATCCCACAGGTGAGCAAAGTTCTTGAATTTCGGTCATTAACTGTTGGGGAATCCCATGAACAGCAAAGTGTCGTTTCAATTGCCTGATCACAGTGTTACTGGAAAGATTTGGAAGGGCATCAAACTCCAACCATCCAGAGTATGAGTCCACCAAGACGAGGTAATGCTTGCCTGACCACTCAAATATGTCAGCTGCTGTGATGAACCATGGGCTGTCTGCTATCTGGTGAAGTTGCAAGGGTTCTCTCATCTGGTGTTGCTTTAAAGCATTGCAGGGGGCACATCTGGAAACTTCTCTTTCAATGTCACTGTACATTGCAGGCCAGAACATGGTTTCACGTGCCCTTCGCTTAGTGGACTGAAGGCCAGGATGACCTTGATGAAGCTGTGTTAAGTAGTGTTTCTGGAGAGAGTGAGGGATTACATACCGCTGACCACGCAGAATCAAACCATCATCCACTGTCAATTCATCCCTCATTGCGTAAAACGGACGGATGTCATGTGGAACATCCTTATATGAGTCAGGCCAGCCAGTGAGAATGGTGTCCATGAGGCGTTTGCAGTGCCTGTGTGCCTGTGTGGTTTGCTTAAGTTCCTCAATCCTTCTGGATGACAACACCCCTTCCAGTGCTAACACGTCATATGGCTTCAGGGCTTCAGGAGTGTCTGTGGTAGAGAGGTGTGCACGTGAAAGTGCATCCGCAACATACAGTTCACGGCCTCGTTTATAGATCACATTTAGATGATAGCGCTGAAGTTTGAGCATCATCCGCTGGATGCGCGCCGATGCTGTGTGCAGAGGCTTTTTAAGGATGGTTATAAGAGGCTGATGATCTGTCTCCACAGTCACTGGATGACCATAGATGTAATCATGGAACTTTACATAGGCAAAGACTAGCCCCAAGAGTTCTTTCTCAATTTGCGCATAGCGCGCTTCAGTGTCAGTGAGAGATCTTGAAACGAATGCAACAGGCCTGCCATCCTGAAGACAGACCGCACCGAGACCATGCTGGGAAGCATCAGCAGACAATGTCACTGGCTTTTGAACATGAAAACACTTTAGGCGGGAAATACTGTAAGACGGGTGGACTTGTCAGATGTCCCTTGAGTGTGTCCACAGCAGCAGTATGTTGTTCAGTCCAATACCATTCTGCATCTTGACGAAGGAGCTGACGGAGGGGAGCTGTTACCTCACTGTAACAGTGTATGAATTTAGAAAGATAATTGGTCATGCCAAGAAACCTCTGCAAACCATGTTTGTCTTCTGGGGTAGGCATCTGGTGGATGGCTTTGGTTTTTTCTGGGTCAGGCTTGACACCTTTGTCTGTGAGAAGATGGCCTACATATGGCACCTTTGAGACCCTGAAACGACATTTTGTTGGATTCAGCTGCATATTTATGGCTCTAGCACACATTTAAGGCATTTGTCGTGTTCCTCAACAGAAGAGCCCCAGATCAAGATGTCATCCACAATTATTTCACAAGGCTGCCCAGAGAAGAGCTGTTCCATACATCTCTGGAAGACTTCACTTCCAGTTGAAATCCCATATGGCATTCGTAGAAATTTGTACCTTCCGAACGGGGTCATAAAAGTTGTGAGTTTCAATGATTCCTCGTCCAGAGGGATCTGCCAGAATCCACATTTTGCATCCAGAATGCTGAAGACTTTTGCCTGTGGCATATCAGCGATCACTTGCTCGACAGTCTTTAATGGGTGATGAGGCCTAAGTAGAGCCTTATTAAGATGCACAGGGTCGATGCATATGCGTACCATACCATCCTTTTTGACTGTAGCTGCCATGGCAGACACCCAAGGGGTAGCCTTCTCCACTGGTGAGATGATGGCTAGTTTGGTCATTCTTTTCAACTCTTGTAAGACTTTATCTTTCATAGCCAACGGGATCCTTCTGGGGGCACACACCGTAGGACACACTGATTCATCCAGGCGCATGTGATACATGACTGGAAGCTTACCAACATTGTCAGTACAAAACAGATCCTCATAATCACTGATCTCGGGTGCCTGCTGTTGTACAGCATGTACTTCAGGGCTGAGTTGTATGAGATTTAGCCTCATGCTGTCAGGTAAGCCTAACAAACTTTTAACATTTCTGTCCACTATGTGGAATAGCAGTTGTTCTCCTGACAGAACTAGGGTAACAGTGCCCAGTGTCTGAATTGTTTGACCACCATAGGCTATCAGATTTACTCTGTTTGACTGATCAATTTGGTCGTTGTGGTCGACGTGCTGCAGTGTGGATAGAGACATAACATTGCATTTAGCTCCAGTGTCTATTTTCAGCTTGACCTGCTTGTTACTGGTTGTTGAGAGTGTGATGAATATTTCTCCTTTGTTTGCAAGCAGGTCCACACTTTCACAATGAAAATAATCTTGGTGGACCTCACTTTCCACTTCATTCACTCTGTGTAGATTTTTTTCATTAGGTCCACTAGATGGCATCATCTGTCCACCTGTATATTGAGGCTTAGATCTACAACATTTGGCAAAGTGATTCCACTTCTTGCATGAGTTGCAGCATTTGTTAAAAGCAGGGCATTTGTTGCGCTCAATAGCGTGCTCACCCCCGCAATTGTTACAGCGTCTTTTGTATTGCTGCACTGCAAACACTTCAGCCTCTCTTTTGAGCTCCTTAGTACCCCTTTCAGCACGCTCAAACAGCATACATGTTCTGATTGCTGATTCTAATGTCAAGTCTTTCTCCCTTAACAGCTGAGCACGTACTGCATCATTGTGAATGCCACAGACAATTCGGTCTCGTATTAGTTCATCAGTTAGCGAGCCAAAGTCACATTCTTTTGCCAGCAGTCTTAACGTAGCCACGTAGGATTGAATTCCTTCGTCAGGTATTTGCACCGTGCTATTGAATGCGTGTCTATCCATTATCACGTTCCGTTCTGGCAAGCTTATCTCATCAAATTTTTTAATTAACACATCAGGATCCTCTTTGTCCTCATCTTCTTGAAAGTGAAATGACTCATATTTATCTAATACATCCGAACCGGCTAAATTGAGAAGGGTGTAAGCTTGCACCTTCTTTGACTTGTCGGACAGTCCTGCTTTGCTGTACACGTTCCATTCTCTCTTGAATTTCAGCCAGTTGTTAGCGATATCATCGTCAAACACGAGTGGTTCTATGCGTCGTAGATTTTGAGCCATGATTTGTAAGCGATCCCACTTCTCTCACCATGTAAATGTGCACAAAACACAGGAGTCGTGTGATAACTTTGTATGAACTCCTTTTAATGTGTAACCACCACTGAATAAGAACCAACCTCTCCCTTTACTCATCTCTGCCCCCACATGTCCATCTCCAAACATGCAGCTCCCATAAACACATGTATGTGGGACACACACACATGTTCTACAGATACCAATCTAGCTATAATTTCAGATCTCGCTATGTCTACGGAGGCACACTAGTCTACGAATACCACAAATCATTTTCATCTAAAGCAGCAACGTACATTCAACGCTTAATCAGCGTATGGACTGGTCCGTGGTCGATCTTGCACTAATTAGCAGACACCTTATGGGCCACCGAGCACTGTCATGCTCACCCTGCGGTTCATTTTTCCACACCGCATCTCTCTGCCCTAAGACCGCTTCAACTCACGACACTATGTGCTTCGGCGCCAGGAGAAGCTATGTCCAAGCATTGGTTTGCCTCACGTCTCCGAACCGCATGCCCCCATTGTGGCATGGACCCCGCGCTTATACCAGGCATTCGTTCCGCATAGGCGCAGCAAAACACCGCAGCTTCAACAGTCTCCATACCCATGCTCAAATCATGGGTCGGTGGTCATCATCAGCGTATCAACGATACATTAGGCCTTCAACTCAGGATGTAATATTAGCGCAAAAGCCTCTTCCGTTAAAAAAAAAAACACAACAACTCCGCATCACGGTACCATAAGGGGCACGCTGCTCTCCTACCCCTCATGCCAATCTCAGGGACATGCTGCTTTGTTCTTGTGGTTCTCCCGCAAACACTTCAGCCTCTCTTTTGAGCTCCTTAGGACCCCTTTCAGCATGCTCAAACAGCATACATGTTCTGATTGCTGATTCTAATGTCAAGTCTTTCTCCCTTAACAGCTGAGCACGTACTGCATCATTGTGAATGCCACAGACAATTCGGTCTCGTATTAGTTCATCAGTTAGCGAGCCAAAGTCACATTCTTTTGCCAGCAGTCTTAACGTAGCCACGTAGGATTGAATTCCTTCGTCAGGTATTTGCACCGTGCTATTGAATGCGTGTCTATCCATTATCACGTTCCGTTCTGGCAAGCTTATCTCATCAAATTTTTTAATTAACACATCAGGATCCTCTTTGTCCTCATCTTCTTGAAAGTGAAATGACTCATATTTATCTAATACATCCGAACCGGCTAAATTGAGAAGGGTGTAAGCTTGCACCTTCTTTGACTTGTCGGACAGTCCTGCTTTGCTGTACACGTTCCATTCTCTCTTGAATTTCAGCCAGTTGTTAGCGATATCATCGTCAAACACGAGTGGTTCTATGCGTCGTAGATTTTGAGCCATGATTTGTAAGCGATCCCACTTCTCTCACCATGTAAATGTGCACAAAACACAGGAGTCGTGTGATAACTTTGTATGAACTCCTTTTAATGTGTAACCACCACTGAATAAGAACCAACCTCTCCCTTTACTCATCTCTGCCCCCACATGTCCATCTCCAAACATGCAGCTCCCATAAACACATGTATGTGGGACACACACACATGTTCTACAGATACCAATCTAGCTATAATTTCAGATCTCGCTATGTCTACGGAGGCACACTAGTCTACGAATACCACAAATCATTTTCATCTAAAGCAGCAACGTACATTCAACGCTTAATCAGCGTATGGACTGGTCCGTGGTCGATCTTGCACTAATTAGCAGACACCTTATGGGCCACCGAGCACTGTCATGCTCACCCTGCGGTTCATTTTTCCACACCGCATCTCTCTGCCCTAAGACCGCTTCAACTCACGACACTATGTGCTTCGGCGCCAGGAGAAGCTATGTCCAAGCATTGGTTTGCCTCACGTCTCCGAACCGCATGCCCCCATTGTGGCATGGACCCCGCGCTTATACCAGGCATTCGTTCCGCATAGGCGCAGCAAAACACCGCAGCTTCAACAGTCTCCATACCCATGCTCAAATCATGGGTCGGTGGTCATCATCAGCGTATCAACGATACATTAGGCCTTCAACTCAGGATGTAATATTAGCGCAAAAGCCTCTTCCGTTAAAAAAAAAAACACAACAACTCCGCATCACGGTACCATAAGGGGCACGCTGCTCTCCTACCCCTCATGCCAATCTCAGGGACATGCTGCTTTGTTCTTGTGGTTCTCCCGCTGGAGAGAACACCACTGCTGCATATTTGGGGTCAGCCGTCAGTCGTCTTTTTCTTCTTGTGCGATTTTATGGCGGTTGACAAGCCAACTTATGGTGTATTACTGCCACCAACTGGACTGGAGTGTGAAGCATTAACGGGAAAGAGGGAAAAAGGAACCAAAAAAAAAAAACCAATTCCATAAATAAAACAACCGGTAGTATTATGAAATTTAAATTCTACTTTCTAATCCTGTTATCTTCAGATAACTAATAATTTCTCTCATAGTACTTGTCTGTCCTGAGGCACGACTTAAAAGATTTGATATAGTGAAATTAGTTATTCCTATGTTTCTTAAATAACTCCTTTCTTTCTTTGGTGTATATACTGCACAATGTAAAAGTACATGTTCTTTTTCAAAGACATGTTCAAAGACAAAAGTCTCTGCTTCACTGCATGTAGTACATAATCCTGACTGATGTTTCCCTATTGTGAATAATGAATGATTTAAACCAGAATGTCCTATTCGAAGTCGAGTAATTATTATGTCTTTTCTATTGTTAAAGCATACTCTCCCTTTGCCAACTTGTTTTTGGATATTGTATAGGTGTCTGCCGTTTAAATCCTTGGCCCACATTTCCTGCCACTTTTTATTCATGTGTTCTTTAATTCTTCCTTTTTATTTCTACTTTACTCGGTGGAATTTGTACCTCAACGTTCATATGTTTCATTGCTTGTTTGGCCAGTTTATCGACTATTTCATTTCCTAGTACTCCTACATGTGCAGGTACCCATAAGAACCTCAGGACTATACCAATTTCCTGAATCCTAAACAGATCTATAAGTACTTCATAGATTAAATCCTTTCTTGATGTTGATTGTTCACTTATTAAACTATTTAAAGCTGACAAGGAATCTGTACAAATGACTACCCTAGTAGGCTTAACTTCCTCCACCCATTGAATAGCTAATAAAATTGCTATTAGCTCTGTTGTAAAGACTGATACAAAATTAGTTATCCTTTTCTGAATGTTGACTTGTAATATTTGGATATATACAGCTGCAGCTGACTTTCCTGATGTAGGATCTTTAGAACCATCTGTGAAGATATGGAGCATTGTCAGCCGTCAGTCCCTTGCAAAGCTTCGCAAAGAAAGAAGAAGAAAAAAAAAGGGGACTGCTGTTTTCTCCCGCTGGAGAGAACACCCTTTGCTGCTATAACTGCAGGGGCCTGCTGTTCTATCCCTCAGCGAGGGACGAACACCCCTCGCTACTTAAAATTAAAGAGGGGCCTGCTATTCTCTCCCTTTTTAGAGGGGAGAATACCCCTCCGCTAGGCAGTAAGCTATATCAAGAATATCTCATAACATTGTCTTTTCTCTTTTGCAGGAATGGAACAAGGATGGTTTTGGGGGGGTTCTTCTTCGGGCCTTAGTTAATACCTCTTATTATGTTGGGGGGGGTTAATGTTAAAGCTCTTGTATGTTCAATTTATTCTGGAGCAAAGAACCCCCATAGGAACCATACCGCCAAAGATAAATTGTTTCAATAAACTCAAGTAACTTGCCAAAGTAGTCCTGTCTGAAATACAGGTAAGCACCATTAACACCATAAATGCTCTAGTCTAGAAAATATTTGTTTTGCTTTTATTTATTATAGAGGATTACTTCATCCAAAACTGATAACTGTGTCATCATTTACTTACCCTCATGTTGTTTTGGAACAGTCTGATTTTATTTCTTTAGTAGAACATGAAAGATCATTTTAGGCTTTTACTATATGGAAAAGATGCATCATGCAATGATAATGAATTGTAACTGATTAACATTTTTCAGCATAAGTTAAGTGTGCATTTGTGTGTGTTTGTTTAAAGTGCAACATATAGCAACACATGAAACCCTGGAAATTACACATCTTCAGGAGACAAAGATGGTAAGTAACCAATGTAAACATTGTAAATTAGTTATATATTCCACCATTGATTGAGTTTGTCTTCAACATTAATACGTTCACTTTTCTGTTGTCATGTTTGTTGTAGCAAGATCTCCTGGCTGGCTTATTGCTGTAATCGTGGGGAGTGTGATTGTGCCTGTTTTCATCGTATCTGTTACCATTTGGTTTTGTTGGAAAAAGACAATAGTAAGAGAAGTTCCTGTTATAAAATTGTGTGTTCAGTATTGCTGTTGTTGGTAATGGGATGTACCGCTTCATATCACTATTATTGATGTGCCTGCCAGCTTATAGGCAACACAATAAGCATTAAAACAATATTACAGGTAGTATATTGTTTTATAGAATGTGTAATATTTATCTCCTCTTATTTATATACTATTATATATCATTTGGAACTGTTAGGTATAGGTAGGAATAGTTCTGTGAAAAGCACTTTGGCATTGAGTGTACCTAAAAACCAAAAGTTTTTGACCATTTTAAGGCCAATTAAATGTATTCACAACAATTAATTATAGCCTGTGCACACACTAGGCCACAACAGACTTAGGGAATGCATTACTCAAAAGTGTGAGCTGAGAGACTAGGCGCTTTCGCATCGCGTAGTTCAAGGAACTAGCCAGCAGGATCGTTCCTAGAGAACCAGTTTCTCCCTCGGGCCGTTTTCCTGGTTGCATTCGCACCGGCAGCAGGAACTCTGAAGCAATCAACCGTGACGTCTTTATTATATGAACAACCGGTTGATACTAAATCTCCTATGACAATTTGTAGTGTTATCATCGAGGCTGAGAAAAGAACACAACGCTGCAGACAACAGGTAAATGTCATTATCGCTGTTTTCCCTGTTCGTGGAGTAGCCTAAATATTTTTACGTGGCTTTTTAAAAATGCACTGTAGCGGGTGTTTCGTATGCGTTTGGCCAATCCGCGCTGCTTTCAGATGAAAGAAAATAACTGGTAACTTGATTGAATAATTATCACCATTGTTTGTTCAGTAACAGGAAGCTTTAAGCTTGTGGTACAGAAAACCCATCAACAATGAAAACAAAGTATTTATTATTATTAATACATTTTAGTATAGGTTACAATTAGACTCGTACATGCCTGAAAGACTGAAAGATTCTCCGGTTCGCGTTTTTGGGGGCGTTTTTGTGTGCTTTGGTAAAGCATATGGGTTTTCTGCCTATGAAGAATTCGCGTTCAGACCAAAGTTATAGGCTATAGCTTTTAATTATATTTTTCATTAACTTTTCATAGGCCTATTTATTATAAACCTGCCAGTTTAGTTTCCATTTTTATTATTTAAATGGTCTATTTCTGTAATAATAATAATTTCAGTATTTTAATTTGCTAATGAAGTTTATTTTTTTTAATATACATATTTAACGATATAAAAAGTATGTATTCATTTTACCCAAAAATGTCAACATTTTCTCAATTAATCCTCACATCGTTCCAAAGCCGGGGTTTCCTAAAAAATCGCCAACCAAATATGCTGCCAATATCAACAAATATGGTGACAATATTGTGGCCATGATTTGCGAACAGAAGAGAACGAATTGATAAAAAATCTGCTTAGGTTACAGTTAATTTAAAGCGATGGTAGGCTATAGTTATTAAAATGTGCAGGCCTATTAATATAGAGGTAACGACTTTTTAATTTGTGGCCATAATTTTTCCCCGCATGTCATGTGCGGGGCATGAGATCGGGTTGGCGGAGCTCAGTGGCAAGGTTTTGGTTTATTTGTGTGTATGCGCGCGAGCTTGTAGGCCTAGTCACAGTTTTGTCTACAGCACTCAGCTGCTCCCACCCACTCACTGCTGAGGAAACTTCATTTTTAGATGTTGGGTACTATCTTTACTACTATATTAGTAGTGATTGATGACCGTTTTTTTCTGGGTCATGTCCTGATCTCACTACAACTGCCTCCGCTGTCAGCACTCTGCTGTCTCTACTGTTCGACAATACCTTAATAATAACAGCAGATACACTCTTAAAAATAAAGGTGCTTCAAAAGGTTCTTCAAGGGTTCTTCAAGCGATGCCATAGAAGAACCATTTTTGGTTCCGTAACGAACCATTCAGTCAAAGGTTCTTTAAAGAGCCATCTCTTTTATACATTTTTATAATCTGAAGAACCTTCTTTTGCCACAAAGTTCTTTATGGAACCATTTAGACAAAAAGGTTCTTCTATGGCATCGTGAAGCACCTTTATTTTTAAGAGTGTAGTGTAAAAAATATATATATTTTTTTTTTTCGTTTTTCAGTATTGTCAGTTTGTTAAAAAAATGTTTTTGGGTAACGAACCATTCAGTCAAAGGTTCTTTAAAGAGCCATCTCTTTTATACATTTTTATAATCTGAAGAACCTTCTTTTGCCACAAAGTTCTTTATGGAACCATTTAGACAAAAAGGTTCTTCTATGGCATCGTGAAGCACCTTTATTTTTAAGAGTGTAGTGTAAAAAAATATATATATATTTTTTTTTTCGTTTTTCAGTATTGTCAGTTTGTTAAAAAAATGTTTTTGGTAGTTTTAGCTTTTTTTAATTTTTTTTTTAGTTAGCTACATTTTACGTTTAAATGTCACTATTTGCTAACGAAGATATGTTTAACGCTGCAAAATATGTTTATTATTTAAACCAAAAAATATTTAACAAATAAAAATCTTGTTATCTTCATGTCGTTCCAAAGCCGGGTGCGTTTTCCTAAAGCATCGCTAGCCAAATATGCTTGCAATATTTAGTCTACCAAATGTGGCAATATAGCTTTCAGTGTATTCACAGGTTTATGGCTTTCAAGTCACAATCTGCCCCTGACTCACTCAGGAGGGAAGCTCGGGAAAAGAGGAAGAATTGTGACTAAACCTTACAACTTACTAAAACATTACAACGGATTGTCAGAAGACCACTTGTAGGCTATCCTTGTAGCAAACGGGCATTGATCACTTTGGCACATAACCTCCCGTATATATACGGGAGAAAAATAAATGGTGGCCAAGAATTATGAATAATGCACATTTTATTAAATTGTTCAGTTGACAGGATAAAGCTCACAGTTCATTTGTGTGTGAATGCGCGTGCAAGTCAGTTGAATTCATAATTAACAAAAAGAAAAAAACATTATAGCCTATATTGTTGCCTTGAATTTGATGGCCTAAGCATAAATTGTGTATTTATATTTTATAAATATAATTATGTGGAAGGGAAAAAAAAGACATTCCCAGTATGTTATTTTTTTAAAATATACAGCTGATGGCTACATTTGATTAGAATGATGATATGACTATTAAAGATATTTCAGGACAGATAAAGATATATCATTGACCTTTACATTTTACTCACAAATGCAAAATTTTTAACACAGCTTTGCTCGTGCCAACAACCCATTTATTTCGTTGACGCCACCATTCATTTTTAATTATTTCAAAAGGAAAGGAAAGGACGTGTGGCCAAGTATGGTGCCCCATACTTGGAATTTATGCTCTACATTTAACCCATCCAAGTGCACACACACAGCAGTGAGTAGTAAACAAACACACACACACACACACACACCGTGAACACACACCCGGAGCAGTGGGCAGCCAATGCTGCGACGCCCGGGGAGCAGTTGGGGGTCGGTGCCTTGCTCAAGGGTCTCACCTCAGTCGTGGTATTGAGGCTGGAGAGAGCGCTGGTAATTCACTCCCCCCACCAACAATCCCTTCCGGATAATTTTTCAACTTACCTATACAATATAAATATTTGCATTTTTTGATCACTGTCTTTCTGATAACATCTTTCTACTATATTCAGCTGATGTGCTGCACGGATAATTTTTGCTAAAATACAATGTTATTGCATTATTGTGCATATGATGCGTGACAAAAAGACCAATGCTTACACGGCCCTGATCCTACTGCAATAATGCATGTCATTCGGAATTTTTAAAATACATATTTCGTTATTTACTTTAATCATGGATCATAACCAATTTAATTATACACACAAATAAGCCTACACTCAAAACTGCAGCAGCTCTTTCATTTATAGCCTACCGGTGTCCAGTGAATCCTCGGTTCTCTCCCCATCGTCCAAGAACTCTGCCTCTATTTCCTCTTCCTTTCTTTTGACTCCAGATCTAGTCATAGGCAGTTCCAAATGCCCTCCATCTTGTCCGTCAACAGTTCCCATGGGTCTGAAATTAAATGTGTAAAGTTTTAGCAATAATTCTCCAGTTGTCATTGCATCTTTAATAAAAAATATAACACAATTACACTTTAAAATCTTGAGCTTTTCACTAACTGACAAATATGCCTTTTAGATTTCATCTTTACTTTAAAAGCTTCGGAAACCTAAATTCAACAAAAAAATCACCCAGTCTGCCAACATTGCGTGTATTTTTACTAAATGTAAACAAATAAATAAATAACAAATTAAATAAATTATTTGGAAAATTAAAACCTAAGACCTTGATGAAAGGCAACAACTCGATTCAATGCAGCATCTTGGAGGCTATAAGTTGGAAAGCAAATTTATTTATTTTAAACCAGGCAGGCTGATTTATTCTTGATGGAAGGTTTTTGACATTAGTTGGCCTTTCTAGCGCGCAAAAAAACTACTTTCCTCTCACTTCTTTCCTTTTTTTTTCTTTTTATTATTATTATTTTTTTGTGGGTCGAGACACTGCGGGTAGCCAGCTCCACATCTTAGTCAGTCACGCCCATGAAGTGCCGCAGTCAGACGCTCTGCATCTTTTTCCGCCTGTATCAGTGAGTGTTGGAAAGCGAGGACGCTCACATTCGTAACAGCAGCGATCCATTCCGATGGCCGGTTTTAGACTATTAGTATTTGTTATTCTTGCAAAGTCTGCGAGATCTAACGGTAAGAGTTATTCCACTGTAACAAAGATGTATTTGTTCTTAAAATCTAAGCGTGATGAACTCCGTACACTGATCATTATTTAGTTTAAACATCGCTAATGAATCTTAAAGGAATATAAAACCAGCGTGTAATTAAATGGGGTTTTGTACTTCTCACCAGAATGCCCTGCAAATCAGGAAATAACGTGTGAGAGCCTGCGCTCGTCCCATGGATACATATACACTGTGCCGCCGGAGATCCCGTGCTCTGAAAAGTGCGAACAAGGATGGTACTATCAGGTGGGAACGTTTGCTGTTCTGAATTTAATTGTTATAGGCTCTAGTTATCATTTAAAAACAGCCAAATGTTTAGTAACTCCTCGGTTTGTTGTTGTCTGTATAGAATGGGACGTTTATTGTCGACTCGACTCTGAATGCCGGTGGAAGGAGGTTACCGGTTGTAGTGGATGTAACTCCTCAGAATCTGACCATCCGTGTCTGCGACAACCTGCAGTGGCAACTTGACTGTGGCAAGGTAGTAATGAGTGTCTGTTTCATTTACACACAATAAATAAGCCTGTCTGTGGGGCTCTAAATGCAGTGCTACATTGTCAAGCCATTACAGACCAGGTTCTAAAATAGTATTTTCTTTCTGTTACAGTGTAACTGTATTATCAATTATACAGGTAAGCATTATGAAGCCTCACCATACATGCTCTAGAAACTAATACTTTTCAAATGTAATATTAAGTATGCTTTTGTTTGTCTAATTTGAAACATTCAGCAGCAAGTGACCTGCCAAGAAATAATGGTAAAGGCAATGGTTTACCCTTTAGAAGTCTTTCGAAGTCTAAAGTTTTGATACTATTTCACCTTACAAAAAAAACTCCAGTTATCCTTTTTACATGTATTCAGGTTTTCCTGGCTGGGGGATTGCTTTAATTGTGGTTGTGGCTGTTGGTGCATTTATCACCATTTTGTTAATTGGAAAAATGTGAGTGCCTTTTACAAAGTTGAGTTTTAGCATGTAAGGATGATGTTGTCCTTGTGTCTTATTAGAAGAATTAAAGACCATTACATTTTATTCATATAACTGGTGAAATTACATCATAGTTTTTTGTCTGTGTCATGTACACATGATTTTATTTTAACAGAAAGGCTTCGGACTATTTTACCCTAGGGCAAACTGCTTCTGAGTGAAAATGAGATTGTGTGGTGTAGTGGCAATGCTTTGTGCCTTCAAGCAAATCACCTGAAGTCACCTTCACCTCAGAGGCTGTGCCTGGAACAAATGTTATGTAAGCCACTTCGTTAAAAAGTGCTAAATTACCAAAATAATCTGCTACTGTAATTTCTTTAATTCTACTCATTGAATTTATGTATGATGTTTTCTGTATGGTTTTCACAAACATAACACTCTGTTGTTTTAGTAGCTTTTAGCATCTCATCTTTATGGATTGTATGAGCTTTGTGTGTGCCTTTTAATCTAAACGTACTGTAAATGCTACATGACATGCAGGATGACAAATGGCACTGGCATTGAAATGAAGGAAAACTTATTTAAAATCTAAAACTCATTTTAACAATAATGATCATATATATCATTAATTAATCATTTATGCATTTAGCAGATGCTTTATAAATATATATATTATGATAATATTATTTATAAATATATTAGTTTTTATAGAAATCTGGTATTAGTGAGAACTAAAATTCTCAAAATTTGTATTACATTGCACTACATCTGAGTGTGTATTTTAAAGAACTTTCTCTTAAGACGTTTCTTATAAAAGTCCATTTTCAGGATTCAATTTTGAAAAATTAAGGTAAAAAAAAAAGATCATATATTCTGGTCATCAAGCACTATAAAGATTTATGTTTTAACTTTTTTTTTGTATCACTATTTTGTATAACTTATATAACTTAATAATAAGGGCCGGACTGGGATGCAATTTCAGGCTGGGAAATTTCACAATCATCCAGGCCACACAGAACAAAAGGGGCCACACCCTTAAGGTACTAATTTGTAGGCCTTGCACTGCACCTTCACTTCCCTTTTCTTCATTTTCCCCCAATATCTCTCTCTCTCCCTTTTTTTTCTTACCTGTCACTTCTTCACCAGCAGGTCTACTGTTATGAATAACTTTTGTCCACCCTGTTGAAAACTACCCACCCATTTCAATGTGTTGTTGGCACAGAATGTTATTTATCTTGAACTTAAATACCCTAGATTTAACAAACCTATGTTACATACAAATATACACTACAGTAAGATGGTTAATGTTTTTTAAAGTAGTCTCTTCTGCTCACCAAGCCTGCATTTATTTGATCCAAAGTACAGCAAGAGCAATATTGTGAAATATTTTCACTATTTAAAATAACTGCTTTCGATTGGAATATACTTTAAAATGTAATTTATTTCTGTGGGGGGGGGGGTCACATTTTAAAATATATAAATCACATTTTAAAATATATTAAAATAGAAAGCGGTCATTTTAAATAAAAATATTTCACAATATTGCTGTTTTTGCTGTTATAATGTGCTTTATTTCATCCAAATATATTTATTTTTTTGGTGAGCAGAAGAGACTTCTTTAAAAAAAAAAAAAAAAATCTTACTGATCAAAACCTTTTGACTGGTAGTGTATTAACACACAATTTCTGAAGTGCCTAAACGTCAAAATTAGTACAATATATTTGTTGTAAAATTCTAATACTGAACACACTATTCAATTATTAGGCTGTGACTCATATTATTTTTGTGTTGCTGTCTGCTCTAGCTCCTTCCCTCCCTGTACAATAAATCCATGTGAATATCTGTGTCTGCTACATTTTTTAATGTAACATTACAATCGATATTGATGTCCTTTAGCACAGTATTCTGAATGGTGATAATAATGGGGTGCTGCTGATAGCCTAACAGAGCCTACTAGCAGCTTAATACTCAACTAGGTTAATGAAGACAAAACTATAGCGTATTTACAGATGAAACTGACCTGGACTTGAAGCCCTGAACAGGTCAGTGATGTTGCTACATTTCACGGCTTCTTCTGGCCGCTTCCTCTCTTTCATCGAGTCCCGCGCATCGGTTCTGTTCGGAACCGTTTGACGGAAGCACGGAACACACGTGAGCTGATTCGTATAGTGCAGCGCTGTCAGTCACGTTTATTATCGAATGACAAAAACGGAAATGATCACTTTGGTACATTGAGAAGGCATAAATATAAAACATTAATAATAATAATAACCAACTAAAAAAAAAAAAACAGGGCAGCGGGCCAAATCAGCCGCCAGGCCACCGGGAATTTTCTCGGTGCTCCCGATGGCCAGTCCGGGCCTGCCCCTGCCCCTCCGTCTGTGCACGCCACTGATAACGTTGGTAGTCACTGCGCCTAAAATGTATAATTGCAGAAAAAATATATACGTTGTATTGAACATTAATGGAGCAACAGATTTTGTGTGAAAATAAATAAATCAAGTTCTTAATTTTGTTTAAAAATCTTATAAATGTATGAGGAGGCAAGGGGGGCCTTTTACCCCACACACGGGGTAAAAGGCCCACGGTATTGATACAAATGCTTCAGCTAAAATAATTCTTAATAAATAATTTTAATAAAATAATGTCTAGTTAATACTTGTTCAAAACAATCACTTCAGCAAAGTTTGTACTAGTTTCTGCTTATTTTGAAAAATAAAGGAATTAATTTTTGTTCAATAAATATACGGTCATTAAAATGTTATTATAAAAAATATAATATAGAATACAGAATCAAAATCATTTTAATAAGTAAAGATTCTGAAAGTATTGAAGGCGATCCAATAATAATTGAATATATATTTACAGTAGTAACAACAAATTATATTTTATTATGATATGATTAATATCATGTTTTTAAATAGGATGGTTTCATTCTAAACATGGTGATTATCTCTAATATAGACACCCAACATAATGTATGATATTTACCATCTGAATCTAACCATGTCATGTCAAGAAATGGACAAGTCAGCCATCTATTAATTATCATGTTAATTACTGTGCGCCTTTAGCCCCAACAGCAGGGCCGCTTTTTACCCCAAATTCCATACTTTTACATATTCTTCCGTTATTTAAAAATTCAATTCAATTCAAGTTTATTTGTATAGCGCTTTTCACGATACAAATCGTTGCAAAGCAACTTTACAGAAAATTAAGTTTCTAACTTTCTACAATATTTAGTAGTAGCTTATCAGTGGTGACTGTCAGTTAATGTACATATGGCAGAAATGTACGGAAAAATCAATTAAAGACGTAATCAAACAGACGATGAACACTATTAACAGCAATTATTATATGATGCAATCAAACTTATAGCAAAATGTGGTAGTTCTGTAAGTTGTTTAAGGGTTGGCATCATCTGAGGTCCTCTGAGGAGTTGGCATCATCTCTTCTCAGGTGTTCTGGATCCAGACTGAAGCTTGTGTAAACCCTAGTTACCACGGGATGTCAATCCCAGCAGAAACAGAGAAACAAATAGAGACATAATTAGCGTAGTTGCTGTTCCAACCAAGCAAAATTGATTTGTTTAACCCAAGCTAAAGAATAATAATGTGCATTTGATCAGATATAACTGCAGTTCAAGATCATGAGATGCATTACTTGAATGCTTGGCCAAAGAGATGGGTCTTTAAAAAAAAAGTTGCTTTAATTATCTTAAAACTAAAAATTATGAAGACCTTTGTCTCAAAATATATGCATTAATTGTAGCGATTCTCATTTGCTACTTAAATCTACAACACTTTAAAAAACATCAAATATTAGATCAAGTAAGCACAGAATAAACTATTGCGCTTCGCACTAACATCTGAAGAACCTTTCTGTTTCACAAAAGATTCTTTGTGGCGAAAAAAGGTTCTTGAGATAATAAAAAGGTAATAAAGAGATGGTTCTTTAAAGAACCTATGACTGAATGGTTCTTTGTGGAACTAAAAATGGTTCTTCTATGGCATCGCTTGAAGAACCTTTTGAAGCACCTTTATTTTTAAGAGTGTATATTACTGCCTCTCAGTCACTGTTTTCAATTTATAACATCTTATATTAATATTATTCACAGACTACAAGTGAGTTCTTAGTAGGCAAACTATTCTGATTTGTGAACCAAGTCATTATTTTGGAAACTGTCTCCAAAAAGTTTTGTGAAGCTCCACGGAGAGAGTCTCGATGAGGGGACAGCACGAAAGGTCATGCGGCAGGTCACTGAAGGTGATAATGTTTGCATCAAGCGTGGTGTCTTTCATCGGGACACAAAAATGGAGAACCTGCTGGTAAACCAGGACACCATGGAGGTGAAATTGATTGACTTCGGGTGTGGTGCGCAAATGAAGAGATTTGGCTACGAAGTCTTCAGTGGTATGTGTTATGAAATGCTGTGTTAATTATCTCACAGAATTTCATCCTATACAGTCAACATGATGTGGAAATGCATTAAACGGACAACACCTCTTTCCTCCAGGCACAAAAGCGTACTGTCCACCAGAGGTCCCTATGAACGGCAGATACCATGCAAAGCCGACAACAGTGTGGACACTAGGGATCCTTCTATTCATGATGCCATGCGGATGTTATCCCACAGACTGACCTGGATCTGATCAGTAAGAGGAGCTAGACCAGACCTGGCCTGTCACAAGGTAAGATCTTCATCAAAGAAGAACAAAGGACACTCTGTATTCGAAATCACACAAAAAAGACCTATTTTGCACAGAATGCTGCCAGATGATTTCTTCATGTCTGCAGTCTGATCCACAGCAGAGGATCAATCTGGAAAAGATGCATCTCCATGACTGGCTTAAGGTACTAAGTCTAATGAGCTAAATGTTTTTTGTTGTTGTTGTTTTTGGTTTGATCAACAGTCATAAACTGCTTGCTAAATCAAATTAGCTCTAAATGTATTTAGACTATTCCGATTTATTTTTTGAAATATTTTAACGTGATGTGTGATTGACGTGTGATCGATTGGAGCTCACTGAGGTTGGAAGTGGAAGATTTCAACTCTGATGTCCCTCTTCTGACCTTGTCTGTGGCATAAGTACCACCCTGTGAATGGAAAGCCGTTTTAACATTTAATTAATCTATAAGCCGTACTAGTATCTATTTTCATGGTATTAGTACTTATTTTTTAGATACTAGTATCTTTTCCATTAAGTACTAGTACTTATTCATTAGGTACTAGTGCTTATTCTTTAGCTACTAGTGCTTATTCTTTAGGTACTAGTGTTTATTATTTTGGTACTAGTGTCTTTTGTAAAGTTACTAGTACTTATTCATTAGATACTAGTTCTTATTTATTAGATATGGATGTACTTTTTTGAGGGAGCCACATAGAAAAGAAACAATTATTTGTACACAAGCACACAGAAAACGTATTTTTGTCAGTTTTGTAAATGCTGTAATTTTGTAAACATAGCCTAATGTGTTTGTTGGTCATCGAGTAGTCTCAGCCTCAGACGTGATGCCCACGGAACGTTGGCTAAACGTCTGATGCATATGGCACACAAAAGTGGAAACACTTCAGGAGTTTCGAAGTCATCATCGGATTGGTTGAATTATACAGGATTTCCGTGAGACGTGTGTATCGTGTTCTTTATCGTTCCGCCTGGAAACCAGATGCCGTGACCCCAAAACCCCTCACGAAAGAAGAAAGCCATCGTGTTTACAACCGTGACGACGAGCGCTTATCAGGATCAACTAAACGCTGGATTTTCAAAAATGTGAAATATTTAAAGTTCGCGGCACAGAATCTTTAAAATACGTCCGAGAGTTTTACACACTGTTATTGTGGCGACATTTTCACTCCCCGAAACTTGACGCTGAAATGAAACTGTGATTGGTTGTTTGACATGTCGGTCAAGCAGCCTCATGGGTGAGCCTTTGCCAATGAAAGCTGCCATGGATTCCAGACCTTCAGCCGTCAGTCTGAAGGTCTGGCTACGCGAGAGTCATCGAGTGACCTCTGGTGGCAGGATGGAGATAAGACACCAATTTTATTATCTGTTATTATCTGTTATTTTCCTATTTTTCCTCCAGTAAAAACAATAACTATCATACCAGGGCTGTACGTTAACTTTTTTTTGCATATAGCACTGGTGCTACAGACATTGAATGTTTTTACATTAATATTCTGTACAGGGCACACTGCTGCTACAGACACTGAATGTTTTTACATTAATGTTCTATACAGGGCACACAAAATCCAAACCTTGTGGTTTTCAGACAAACATTTTCTTTATTTGGAAAAAAGGCCAAAAAGCTAATAATAATAATACAGGTTTGCTGTACTTGTCTTGTAGGGCTGTGCAATTTGACCAAACATTTTGTTTTTATATATCAATATAACTAATAATGATTATGGTTATTATTTCTAAATAAAAACATTAAGCAAAATAAAGAATATTACTTTTGTAATAACACTATTATATACAAAACTGAGTATTTAAGAATACATATAATTAAAAATAAAGCTGGAAGAAAAATAAAAATGAAATTTACACTTCTCTACCCTGGAGAAAAATGTAAGGATTTGCAAATGTTTACCTCAAAGTTCTTAATTATTTTTTGCTATTTTTACCCAAATTAGGGATTTGTAAGCAATAATGAGTACTCAATTAATGTAATTTATTTTTCATTCATACTCGTAGCCAGAGGGCGCCCTCCTGCCGAAACTCCACAAGTGAGACTCGTTGTCCCTTATATGGACAAAGACATTCATCTTTGGCTGTAGATGTAGCAGACCCTTTACTGATGAAACATGAAGAAAATAAACAATGACTGTGACAATATATGGTTTTCTCTGTGCTCTTCAAGCCATCTCGGGTATTTTTATAAGAATAACGTATATTTAAAATGCAATGCTAATCGACATAGCCTTTATCACTGTATAGAATAATATAAAGTGGCTTGATTTCTGCCTCATTCGGTTTAATGAAACCATGTCAGATCACAGAAATAAGTTATTTCAAAGACTCAACTGATGTTGTGAAGTGAATTTGGACTAAAACATATCATTATACTTTTGTTGGACAACAGGTTTGTAATCTTTCCTTGTGTTTTCATGGTAACCAATTAGCAAGATAGGCTAACATACAAAGCCAGTTAGCCTTACTTAACAATCAAATTAATTCAGGATTTTAATGTATTGTATTACCATGTGGACTCTGATTGGACAGTGGAGAGGTACTCATGTTTATGTAATTATCTGTTTAAATGAAGATATCTCCAAATACATTCTCACTAGCTCTTTATGAGGTTGAAGATATCTCCACATGAACAGGGAGTCATAGTTATTCTATTTTTTTATATTTTATTGAGATTTAATTTCTGACTAGTAATTATTGCAATAGTGACTAGAATCTATTTAAATATTACTAGTAAGCAGTCACTACTTATTTTTTAGATACTGGTACTTATTCATTAGATACTAGTACCTATTTAGTAGATACTAGTAGTTATTCATTAGGTACTAGTACCTAATAAATAAGCACTAGTATCTAATGATTAAGTACTAGTATCTAATAAGTACTAGTAACTTTACAAAAGACACTAGTACCGAAAGAATAAGCACTAGTAGTTAATGAATAAGTCCTAGCACTTAATGGAAATATACTAGTGTCTAAAAAAATAAGTACTAGTAACGTTAAATTAGATACTAGTGCGGTTTACAGATTAAATTAATGTTAAAACGGCTTGCCATACCCTGCGCGGTATGCAAATTATCTGCAAGAGGAAGGAATTATCCGGTAGAAATAGAGTGCGCTGCTGTTGCACGGGGTTAGTACGTCTCTTCTTCAGTACGAGATGAAGGGGATTTCAAAATATCTCGGTAAGCCTTTTGAACATTTCTGAATTTTCTACTTTGTGGCAACAATACGTTTTGTTAAGCGGAATGGTGTGAATTATGGTTTCGGTTCTCTCTGAAATTATTCAAGTTAACCTTATTAGATTCGCTATGCCGAAAATAAGTTTTAACTCGTCCTTTTATTTTATTGTTTTACACCCTTAGCTGCCGTTCACTGACTGATGTTAGTTTACTTTGTTTTGCGTTGTATTCGTTGTCGCTTCAGTATTGAGTTTGGCTATTAGGAAGTTTCCCCTTAAATCGTAATTAAAAATTTGTTATGAAAAAGTGTGGAATAACAGGCAGCAGAGGATATTGTGTATCAATAATCTTAAATACTGTACGAAATACTGTTAAACTGAGAGGACATGTACTCGAGTGGTTAAAGATAATGGATTTGGAGCTGCAGCAGAACTGTCAAGTGTCCGCTTGTTTGTCCTCATGGGGGAATTTCCATAATTGACTTCTGTTGTTTTTATAGCGAGCTAATTATATTTTCTCTTGATAACTTGATACTCACAGAAACTTTTTGCATTTTTAGATATTATTAATCTGTTTAATGGGGAGTGTTGGCTGGTCCCCACAATGTAGCTGCTTTCAGGTTTTACTTTAAATGTCTTTGGGGCATTTGGCCCAGAGTGTAAACCAGTACACACACGTTTACTTAGTTATCTAAATGGGAACTTCCCATAGACTGTTACTGTTTTTATGTACAGGTAGTTATCTTATTAGTCAGTCTTAATCAGTCAGTCAATCTTTTTTTTTTTTGTCAGAGTTGTGTGACAGCTTGCAGATACCATAAAAATATAAATGAGTGAAAAGTACCATATCCTACCTGTCTGTGACTCTAAACTCTAAAAATAGCTCAATCCAAAACAAATATTTAATGGCAAACAGGTTGAAGATTAGCTGATAGGTTATCGGCTCATTAAATGATAAGATGCTTTCCCACAAAAGCAGTTTATTTAGCATATAGGCCTAGTGAAGCCTCTCCTGCATTGTCATCTATTCCATGCCTTACAGTGGCTTTGTGGTTATAGTAAATACTATAGTTAAAATATTCAAAGTGGTTCACTCCCATAAATGAAGCATATAAGGTCTTAAAAATGAAGATTACAGAAAAAAGGTTTATTAACAATAAGAATCTAAAAGGATATTAAGATATCTTTAATAATTCTAGAGTTGCATGCACGTACATTTTGGAAAAATAATATGTTTGGCACTCAGACAGGTACATTCTATGCAATTGTTTCAACAGTATTGTTCTGAATGTTCAGAATGTTCTGCAGATATATAAATATATAAAGATATATCTATTATAATTATACATTGACTGTATTCAAGCTTCAACAATGTTTTGATCCTCACTGGTCTGATTTTGACATACTTGCAATGCAATGAAATTTACTGCATTCATAGAGCAAATCAAAGTTAATTGTCAATCACTAATTGTTTACAGTTTAATGGAAGTCACTTCCATAATTCACACAAAGCGTCATGGGGCATATGAAAAAGGTGGATACATCAGGTTAACCTGGGGAGACCAGCACCAAAATTCAAATACGTAAAGTACTTGTTTTGAATTAGTCAGGCCCTGACATATTGTCATACACGATTTGTGGTATCCTACACCGTTACAAATACTGTATGAATTGACAATATGATGCTTAACTTTTTTAATAACAAGGTTATAACAAGCAGCACCACACAAGTGACAGAACTCAGTTTTGTTCGTCTGATTAAATGTCAGATGTATGCTATTATTTGGGCAGTTTTCTTTTTTTTTTTCCAAATGTCCTTAAGAAATCGTTCAGACAACATATGTGAGCATACAAATCTGTTTTTCCTCAGATTATAAAAATTATGACTCCAACTGTATCTCTTTCATGAGTCATAATGTCCTCATGGCCTACAAGCTTCACTAAAAGCTGTCTGGACTTGTGTACACACGGGATGGGAGAAAAAATGACTCTAATGCATTGTGATTATTTCTTTAAAATTATGAACCTATTCGGTGGTTATTTATTTCACATATGTGTGATGGCACTTGAGTACACACACTAGAGACAGATGTAACTGGGTCTCTTTAGACCAGAGGGTTTCAAATGGGTCCGGGAACCCCCAGGTGCTGCTTGAGAATGTGTGGAAAATTTTAGAGAAATTTAACCAAAAGCTTTCGTTATGAGAAGTTGAATTATTTGAATTAATAATAATATAATTTTCCTTTAATAAAACATAAATATTTCTTTTGGCTTAAGTGTAATAACAATATAAAATTACAATTACTTTATTTTATTTTCAATATCACCATTTTTCTCACAAAGTATAAATGATATATTGTTATATTTATATTTTAGAAGGGAGTCCTTTGCAGAGAGATCACTACATTTGGGGGACTTTGGCTTTAAAAAATGCTTAATAATTCCTGTCTTAGCCTATGATCTGTCCTGTGACAGATGTATTTCACTCAAATATACTTGGCTTCAGAGTAAAAGTATAAAAATAAATATCAGGTCAATTAGTATTCAAAAACTACTGGAGCCATTTTCTCAGTTCCAGTGTCGGCATGCAGTGTTTTGACTGTCTCCTATATGCCCCTATATTTTGTAACAGTTCATTGTGTGTGTGTCCTCTTTCAGTTGGAATCATTCTGTTCGTGCACTCGAACATCAAACTGACATCAGGAGCATCTGTTGTCTTGCAATGCACTGGGAAGAGACAGAACGACGGACAGTTCCTCTTTGTCATTTTGTATAACAGTAAAGAGTACTTCAGTGACTGCGAGAAACAGTGGCTTGTCAATGTGAGTATTTTATGTCTAAAGAAGAAGACAGAGTAATAATTTATAATCTATTAATAATTTATTTACTTCCTGTGTCATTTACAGTAGCCCTCTGATTGAGTAAACAAATGTAAGTCTAGGGTTTATTGCTAACCCTTAAAGACGATAGAGTTTCTATTCTTCTATTACCATTATCAATACTAAACAATTATATTTCAGATAGCTTTAGTGAAAGAGAATAAACTCATTTGTTTGTTCTGTTTGTCTTAATTCTGCCATTCCCACCATTCATCTTCATAACTTCTCTTTCCCTCTCTTGTTCAGGGAACTCTGACAGGACTTTTTGAGGAAGGAAATCCATCTTTCATCTCTCCTATTACAAATCTGACCGCAAGCACCGCCACCTTGCAGGCCTGTCCTGAAAATCTCGAGTGCCTGCTCTCCTGCCCCACCGGCAAAGTAAGTGTGAAGTTGTTTGTGATATGTGTTTTATTGCTTTTATGTACTGCTAGGCCATCAAGTGAAATGTCATTGATATTTAGTAGCATAGCTGAACTGACATTGCTTTGCTTTATGCTTGTTTTTTTTATTTTGCAGATCAATGAAAAGCAGCAGTGCTCTTGTAAGTAACTGATTTATAACTATATACTATTTATTTTCTAAACATGACTGCATATCTTGACAGATACTTCTTATTCTAAGAATTTGCTGTCTGAATACAAGAAAACACGTGTTCCTATACAGTAGTTTAAAAAGTAGAGCAGGGTGCTAGTGACAGAAAGGACCATCTGGCTTTTGTTGTGGCCAGATATAATGAATGTGTAAAGGAAGTTATTAGTAAGTGAAAGCAGCATATCGAACAGGATATGACTCTTTGTAGATTAGTCTTTCTGCCAGATTTACACTACAGACTTTTTTTTTACCCATAAACATTGATGTTAGTTCTCATGATGTGAACTGCAATAAATGAGTCTTTAATAATTATGTACACCCTGTTTAACACATAGTAATATCAAGTTACTCAAAACAAAATATTTGATGTTTTATTGCCCTAATACATGTAAAATAACACTGTATTGCAGGTGATATCAGCGCTCTGACTTCACTTTCTGAAGGTAAGATTCAACTGCTTATGCTATAGTGCTAATTTCTGTCAAGCTGCTAAAAGGGAAGTGTGGAAATAAATTGTTACGAATCAGTTGCACATTTTCTTTAAGCAAAAATAGGCTTCTTAGGCCAACAAACTTGTAGCCTATCCTGATTCATAAGGCAGTAATCATCCTTCCAGCAAAATAGAGGGTAGTGACCGACTACTTCTTTATTGACTTTGGTTCTGGAACTATTTTGTTTTATTCACAGATATATTAGGGATACATGAAAATTCTTCAATAATTTTTTTAACCAAACTATCCAGCTCTGACATGAATCACAAAATTACAACTTTCATTTACAGCACAATGTTTCAGAAAATCAAAAGAGGAAAGAGGCAAAAGTGTGACTTTTGAGGCAATGAACTACACGTTAATTGAAGCACTGCAAATGACAGAATCGAATAAAAAATGCCGGTACAATATAAAATATTTGACTGATTTTAAATATAGATTTAGCAATAAACTTCACAAATATGGTATTATTCAAGTAGGATCTCTTCAGACGAGTGGGTAATGTAGTTTTTCACCGTAAATGTGCCTGTATTAAACAATATTTTGTAAAAGAACACTAAAATAATAATCACTTTAGCTACAAAAGCATATATCACTTAATCTCATTTAAAAATAAAATCTATCTCTCTATAAGGACAATTAATGGGATTTTTATTTCTGGATTCTGACTGCTATGTCATGTTCTTCACAGGGACTGCAGAGGTTGTTTTAATATAAGCAAAATATATATTGAAACTGTGAGTTGTATATATTTGTGAAAACATTTCATTAATCATTTAAACATTTTAAAGGGATAGTTCAACCAAAGATAAAAACTGTCCACCCTCAGGCAGTTTGAAACTTGTATGACTTTATTTATTCTATGGAACATAGAGATATTTTAGTCCATACAGTAAAACTCTTTGGTGTCCAATTTTGTTCAGACCACAACATTTTTCAAAATATCTTCTTTCATGTTCCACTGAAGCCAAAGACTATAGAATACCCAAGATGTGTCACTCGTATAGTATTGAATGGGGGGGAAAAGCAAAGCTCACTATGGCTGCACTATCAAAGGAAGCCCCGCCTTCTGAATAAAATAGCCAATCGCTAATTGGTAAAGTCAGCGCATCACTGCAGCTGCTTTTAGAAGTCCCGGTTGCTATAGAAACAGTCAGCTTTCTGAGTTTGTGCTCATAGGACTGCGCGTGTGCACTGGCTGGTCTAGCCTGAAAAATAAGCTTTTTTAACGCTGTTTGAGCAAAATAAACAATATTTATTTAGTAAGCTTGGTGAACAGTTTTGGAGAATTTGATGTTTCCCTATTCAAAGAGATAGGAGCTGCACTTGCATGCCCGAGAGGTGTTTCAAAGATGGCCGCCGAGTGATATGACTTGTTTGTTTGTTTTTCCAGTAGGTTTTCCTGACTGGAACACTGGTGTTTGGATTGGAGTGAGTTTGTCTGTGGTTCTGTTGGTGTCTGTGATTATCGCCATTGTACTTTATAAGATAAAACAAAGGTGAGGTCCTCTAAAAAAAATGGAAGATTTAGTCATACACAGTGCTTTTGTTATGTAGGCCTACTGGCATGAACAAGCTAAAGACATGGCTCTGTATAATATTTGTCTCTTAATATTTGTGTAATCATGAATGATTATGTGTTAATAGGTCAAGATTTGGACCTAGTGTTCCAGTTCCTGCTGAAGAGATTGATTGATTCTGGTATGTACTGTAGCATCAGTAGTCTGTGTGTATGAATAATCCAAATCATTACCTTTAATCATATGTTTTGAAATATACATTCAATTTGATAGTCAACTACAGTATAAAACAACAGCTTCTAAAAAGCTTTCACTTTTCTTTTTACCACAGAAGAAGTTCCATCATCACACCTGGACCTTTTATCTTCAGTTATTCATTACTCCAGAAGTAATCTTTTTTATAATTTTCATCATTTATATAGCATAAGCATTAGCTATATTATTCTATTTGTGTTGGCTACATTTAGCATCTCAGTGCTTTATAGCTTGTTGGATTTTGTTCAACTTTTTATGACACTAATGAAGTTACATGAAATAATGATATTATTTAGTTATAAATGATATAATTATATATTTATATATAAGTACTGCATGTGTCCACCTATGATGTGCACATATTATAATGTGTACTAAAAATGTTTTTTCATAAAAGTGAATTTTATGTCTGTTACACAAACGGGCACGTGCTCAGAATATATATTTATTTATAAAAAATGAATATATTTCATAAAAAAATTATATATTTTATTTAAATGATAAATTAACACAGGTAACTATGTATTCTTATTATGAATATATTTATTTATCGCTGACCTATTTGGTTAGTGGGAAGGAACTAGGTAGATTGCATGGCACATAGTGACCATAAAACACACGCCATCACTGTGGCTAGGGTTTTGTAATGCAGAAGCAAATTAACTGTATTACCAGGGCAAGTATTTTCTATATTATTAATTGCTGCTGTGGAAGCAAAATGAAATGAAATGCTGTGCCAGTGAGTACACACATCTAATATATTACTAGTCAAATCCACTCAGCACCTGCCGCTGCTTCAGATCTGGCCTCAAATATGAATGTGTGTTAATAAACAACTAATATAGTAACAATGTAGTAGCCTAGATCTACAATTTAATTAAAGGGGGAGATGTTTGAATTTAAATTTTCTCTATATGCCATGCTATCTGCTGATGAAGTACTCCTCATGTTGACCTGGGAACTTCCTACTAGTCTGTACGGTGGCCACTGATTTATACTGAGGTGTCCGCTATCACTTTGTGTGAAGTGAAACTGGCACTGCTATAGATTTGATCAGATTTGTATCAAATGTCTGTTAGATGAAAGCTTTATATGTGTCATAACTGATATGTTATAATATATGCTTGGCTATTGTATTGCACTGCATCATCTTTGTAATGACTTGTGCCTTAAAGCACTTAAAACCCTGCTGTCTAGATGAAGAATCTTCATTTCTGTTAAAGGGGACATAACACACACACAGTTTCACCCAATCTCAAGTTAATCTTGAGTACCTATAGAGTAGTACTGCATCCTTCATATCTCCAAAAAGTCAAGAAGTAAGATTTTTAGCACTGAAATACTCCGTCATACGTCCAAATTGTTTTTTTTTTTTTAATTTTGTCCATGGTTAGCATGAGAATCCAACTCTTTAAAGGGGTCCTATTATGCTCTTTTTCACAAAGTCTTGATTTTGTTTTGGGGGTGTACTAGAACATGCTCTCATGCTTGGTGGTTCAAAAAACTAATTTTTTTCCGCATAATTTACATTATTAAAATACCTTTCTCCCCATCCTGGCACAAACGGCTCGATTAGTTCCGGCTTTGATGAAGGTCCGCCTTCCGAAAAACAAAATCCGTTGTGATTGGTTAGCTGTACCAGTGCATTGTGATTGGCGAACAGCTTAGACGGTTAGCACTGAAATACTCCGTCATACGTCCAAATTGTTTTTTTTTTTTTAATTTTGTCCATGGTTAGCATGAGAATCCAACTCTTTAAAGGGGTCCTATTATGCTCTTTTTCACAAAGTCTTGATTTTGTTTTGGGGGTGTACTAGAACATGCTCTCATGCTTGGTGGTTCAAAAAACTAATTTTTTTCCGCATAATTTACATTATTAAAATACCTTTCTCCCCATCCTGGCACAAACGGCTCGATTAGTTCCGGCTTTGATGAAGGTCCGCCTTCCGAAAAACAAAATCCGTTGTGATTGGTTAGCTGTACCAGTGCATTGTGATTGGCGAACAGCTTAGACGGTGTTTCAGTACTGCCACGCCCCTTGCTCCGTCTTTCAACAAAAACAAAGACGTTCGGGCACAGGGGTGAAAAAAACAGCGTTCTAGGCGGTCGCACACCGGACGAGAAGCGCAGAGTCGCGCCACGTCTTTAAAATTCAAATACATTATTTTCTATGAGTGTAGGCACACTCGTCTCATGCGCTCACTCAACCAAGTGTTCTAACCACGACCTCGCCCCTCCCCACCCCCCAACCATTCTTTGTAATGATATTCTAATGAGCCGCTTTGTGATATCATAAAGCCCAGAAACCAAACGCTGTAGTCCAAACAAGCCGTTTGCTGTAGTTCTTGAAAATTTGATTTTTTAAAAACTAAATATCTCCCTTTGGAGTGGACTTTGAGATTTGTAACTTTCTAGATCTTTTTTATGCCCAAACATACACACTGACTAAAATTTAAAAATATTTATAATAATAGGACCCCTTTAACAGTGTAAACAACTCTGAATGCATGAAACAGCATTGTACCCCCCCCCCCCCTTCTTAATAAAATGATTTTAAAACATTTTGATATATAGCTGATTGATTTCTCTATTGCTCAGACCATTGTTCAGCAGTTAAGAAGAAAAGAGCAGCACTGTGAGGGTTGTGTTGGCTCAAGTCAATACCTCATTATGTCATCTGATAGATAGCAGATGTGAAAATGGGAGGCCGACTGACCTTGAAGTGGTCTTTGAGGTCTACAGCTCATTCAACACAAAACTCTGTGTCAATCAGTTCTCCATATCTGAACACTGAATTTGATCTCAAATGCAAATGTTCAAACTCAAAAAGTTTAGCAATTTGATTTGTTTAATTGATTCACCATGTTCCGTACACTAAAAGGATAGAACAGGCTAAAATCACCTGTTCTAATTTGATTGGCAGGCAGTTTCACAACATTCACGATTCAGTCTACTGCACAGATGTTTCTGCCGGGAAACAGTTTACATGTTACCAGTAGCAACAGAAGAACAACTTATGGTAAAAGTTCACTTTGTTAATCTTTTTTTTTTTTGTGATGTGCACCCACATGCATGCTTTAGATGTATAAATGGAATATTAGAACCTTTAATACTGAAACTAGTGTTTTCAAACACCTAATATTTGTCACACAACAGTAATAGAGATAAATGTTACTGCACTATAGACGAGTGCTGCATTCCATGAGGTTTCAGCTCATCTCAGAGATTTCAGCTGTAAGTTAAAGACTCTCCAACGATACAGCCAGTCATATGCCAGTAGGATCACCTCAGCTTTTGAAGAACAGGAAATCATGCAAGAAAGAGTTAACTGTAATAACCCTGTGGTATGGTCGTCTGCTAGTTACTAGCCACTCATATGCCAGAAAAATAATCACACCACTTTTTCTCCCCATACTTTTTTTGTCAACAGGAAAAGTCGTCATAAATTCTTGCTCTGTTGCCTTAAATAACCCCTTGAACATTTTGCTTTGTCATCCATGGTGTTCATACAGTCCAGACTCCACCTCCTTCTTCACCACAAAAGGGCCCAGGGTAATTTTGTGGCTTTGGAGAAGTGTTGGCTAGTCTCACATCTAATTCCTTTGCTTTATGTTGGTGTTGAATATTTTTTACCCTGAGCATGCAGTGCACCATCATTTTCTATTTTTAGTCTTTTTATTGGTATTTAAGAAGACAACATAATTGACATTTAATGAAAAATAAGAGACAACTGACTAACAATTTAAACCATCCCATGCAAAGAAATATAAATTTAATTCAAAACCAAAACCCCACACCTTATATTCAAGGAGCAGAAAAAAGAAGAAGAAAATATTATAAGAATTCCTCTCTCCAATATGTGTCTTTGTTATGCAGCTAAAGATTTCTTGCAAAACCATTGACTTGTTTGGCGTCCCTTGCGTCAGCTTCGTGAAGCCATTTCTGCTGATTGGTCAGGTCTTTCTTCTGCGTAGACCAGCGGTTCTTAAAGTGATAGGGGGTCCAATAAATAATTTGCTATAGCCTAAAGTATTTCCAGACTTTAAAGTCGTTTTTTTTTTATCATGATACATAGGCCTACTGTGATTTATTCCAAAGTGACTTATATGATGCATTTAATGTAAAATAATCTAAATGAAGCCTTTTAAAAGATGAGTATTCGCTGTGGTTCATGTTTGTGGCATGCCTCAGAAAGATGCTCAAGGAGACCGAGACCCGCTAAAGCAGCACATTCTGTTGTTCTCATTATTGTTTGATCTTCGGCTGACCAATCAGCAGAAAGGGGCGTTTAATTCCCGCCCACATGTAGAAATAAAATATTCAAGCTGTTTATTCATTTTTCCACCCATGAACGAAAAACGAAAATTTAAGCTGAATTCTCGTTTCTCGTTTTTTGGAGAAAAACGAAAAAGGAGCCGTTTTCAAATTTTTCTACTTTCAATATTAAATCAAAAAACGAATGATCGAATGATACACGGATTCTTCTCTTCGCTCTAGCTTTGTTTTTGTTCTGTGGCTCATTATCTGTCTACTGTTTCTGTTCTTGATTTTTCTGCTTTATATTTTCTTCTGTGTGCTCTGTTTCTTTGCCAGTGTGTTTCAAGCTTCTCGTGCTTGCAAAAGCCTTTCTTTCTGTCTTGTCTAGTTTCTTAATCTTAACCAGTCTTGTCTGTCAGTCTAGTTATTGTTTTGTTCACGGTCCTCTTTTCTAGTGCGGTGTTTACGGTCACGCCAGAACTCACCAGTCAATGAACTGCCCACCCCGAATCCGACTCTTGCTCTTGTCTTTGGCCTTTGCATTATTCCCTGGCACTGTCTGCTGTATTGAACTGTCTAGCCTTGTTTGATATTCGCTCACCTCTGACTTTGGTCCTGACCCATCCTGCATCTGTCTGACCTCCCTCTTTAGATTTGCACTTCTTTGAGTTGGTCCCGAGCCACCACTGAAATGTTATATTAAGCCCGTTTCTGTGTTTGGCCTTTAGAAATGTAGTGACAGTGAGACAAACAGGGAAAAGTGCCAGTGCTACTGGACTTTATACCAACAGTTGAGAATTCTATGTGAATAAACACCACAATAAATGAATCAAACACCTTTGAATGTACAAGAATTGTTCTGGTCACTAAATGGACAACAATACTCCGATTTTAATACAATTAAGACAATGCTCTGATTATGAATCTACCATGTAAACAGAGATTGTTGATTACCTTAATCCGGCTAAAGTCATAATCAAAGTAAACAGAAATCGAATTAAGACATGTGGAGTAATAGGCAGGCATATCTGTGCTGCAGTGCTTAGCTCCATTCCTAATTGAACACACCCGAACCAGCTAAGCAAAGACTTCGGGATTACCGGAAAATTCCAGGCAACAGGAAAAGTGTGTTTGGTCAGACTGGAGCGAAACTCCTCGGCCTCCACAAACATGTTTCTGGAGGCCAAGGAGTTTCGCTCCAATCTGGAACAACCCTTTAATGCATTCCATAGCAACTGAAGAAAAAAAAATTAAGACATGGGGAGTATTCCTATTTTAGTCGCATTACTGGAGTGCAGAATAGACATGTAAACACCTTAATCACATTATTACCGTCGTGTAGGACTTTTCGCCGCATTTTGCGACAGGATACACACACGGCAGTGCTCAACAGTTTGACGGCAAATACTGTATAAGAGCTTCAGCACCGTCATCATTTGTATGCACGTACAAATAATTAACTGCACTTGAAGCTTTCATAAAATTAAAAATGAAACACCCAAAACTGTACATGGCATCATCACGAAGACGAACTATATGTACGTGATACTATATGTACTATATATACGTGAAATTCCAGAGGGGACGTCGGATGGCGTCACGTGGGGACGTAATGAGGTGTGCCATTAATCGATCTATGTACTATAACATGTAAAACAGGAACATGAAAGGAGTATTCTAAAAGCAACTCATGTAAACACCTTAATCATAATATTGGCTTATTTAGAATAAGGTAAATAATTAGATTACTGAAGTCCATGTAAACGTAGTCACTGTCATGCTTTGTTCTTATGACCAGCTACAGGTGAGTCAAAGAGGAAATCTTACAGGAAGTGGCACAATTTGAAAACACCACTTTTACACGTATGCAATTTTTTATAGTGGCTCCTTTCCCACCAACAACCACAGTCCATTGGCGATGTGGCTTAGGTACTATAAGTATGCAGGAAGACAGGAAGAGTCATATATTTGACCTTTTTCTGCAGCTTTACAACAGCAAAGGACAAAGTTCCTCCTGACACGAACTGTACAATATGGTGTCTACTTTTCTATGGATCCTATTTGAAGTTCTTGATAATTCCTTCCACACAATCAAATCATAGTAATATCAAGCATCTCAAAACAGAGGAAATTCTTTGTTGTCCTACAACAGAAATCAGTGTGCAAAGAGTGAGATTGTGATGTTTTCAGTGTTTTAATTTAGCAGATAACAGGATGTCTCTCTATCCTGCATCTACAGTCTTTTCTGAAAATCAGTTTTTGGTTCTAAAATCTACAGTGTTGCTCAGAGTCACACGCCACCTCTCCTGTTAGCTCAAAAACGGAATGGGACTGTATGATACTGATGGCATCACCACAGCACTTTCTGACTAGTCACACTGGCAGTCTTGCATCTAACCTATTGTTACAACACTCCTTGGTTTCCCTTATTAAACAGAGTGGCTTTACCGTGCACTGTCATGGAATGGTGTTCTTTGGCAGGTTAACTATCAAACCATAAAATAAGCAGGCATATCTGTGCTGCAGTGCTTAGCTCCATTCCTAATTGAACACACCCGAACCAGCTAAGCAAAGTCTTCGGGATTACTGGAAAATTCCAGGCAACAGGAAAAGTGTGTTTGGTCAGACTGGAGCGAAACTCCTTGGCTCCAATCTGGAACAACCCTTTAATGCATTCTATAGCAACTGGAGAAAAAATTCCCTAAGTGTCCCTGCCAATAAACAGATCTAATACAGTAAAAGCTCTCTTCAGAATCACATAGAACAACAATGAATGTGTTGTGATAGCAGGTCTCTGCTTTGGTCATAAGATCTTTTTCGTTGAGTTATTTTAAATTGCAGGGATAAAAGATGTCCATAAAAGTGCTTTATCTTTGTCTTGTTTTCTTACCATCTCCCAGCCAGTGAGAAGAACTTTCCAAGCACACACACGATCAAAATGAAAAAATTATCACTGGGACAAGTGTGTTGTGGAATTTTCCATTCCTTTTATATCGTGATAGAAGGACCTTTTGTTGACCAGCTCAGAATTTCACTCAAAATACTGCTGCCATCCTCCATTAGTTCAGCAAATCACATTATCAGAAATCAAACTATTTAACACCTAACATTACTCACCCTCAAGTTGTTTCAAACTCGTAAGACTTTTGTTCATCTTAAATTGGAACACAATCGAAGGGGACTTCCTAAGGGAATGCTCTGTCACTGAATGTGAATGAATTCACTCAATGTCTGTTTTCAAGTGAGTGGAAACTGTTCTCTCCTCACTTTCAGCAGCAGTATAAACATTTTGGAAAAAAACATCTTTGGTTGAGTACTGCAATGTAACTCTGATGTACAATTATGTAACTGTAAAGGCCAATTCATACTGCAGATATAGACCAACGCAAACATATTCAATCACATTCATTAGACATAAGCAATGTCAAAAGTCAACAGATGCCGACCGGGACACTGATCAGACAAAACCTGATGAATGTGTCTGTTGCTGCTTGTCTGTTAGTGCAATGTGAAATGGATAATTTGCCATACTTTTACATCCTTAGGTTAGATTATAAGAGAACTGTGTGTGGGAATGAACCTGAATCAGTTGTCCTTGGCACACTGAATAATTATTTTCTTGTTAACATCATTGATGGTTTTGTAAATCACATATTTTTGCCTGGGTGGAGTGGTGTGAGAGAGACAAAGATGGACCTTAGATAACGTTGCAAAACTATTTAACACAGTAACTGTGGCTGTCAAGCTTTGAAAAGCACAAAAAAACCCCATCATGGTCCATGGGACTTGTGTGTTATATTCCAAGTCTTCTGAAGAAAGACATTAGCAAGCAATAATCTGAAGCTCACATTTAACGTGCATTTCATTTCACTCCCTTGTAACACACAGCCTCACTCTCATCCAGTCCTAGGAAAAAAAAGAAACCTAAGCTGAACTGGGGAAGTCTACTAGACAGACTAAACAAATAAGAAAGAAAAAGGTCCAAGGCCATGTCTAAAGATGACAGCATTATGAAAACATTATAGGAATGACAACTAAGTGAACTATGTGTTCCTTTTTACCTCAACACATTTTTATTTGAAACTAGAGTCACATTTCCTAAAAATCTGGTAAATTACTGGAAGTGCAGTGCTGGTGATTCAGTAGTGTACTGCTCTCTCCCACAGCAAAGGTGGAGTTTCTTGACAACGAGGAAACAAACAAGGACAGACTGTGATGATGCGTTTCTACGGTCATTAGCATTGTAAATCCTGCAGTCCACGTTTTGCTGTGAAGTTGTTTCAAACACAGCAGCTATGAGAGTGGGGGTAAATTTGACATAATTCTCTTCTGACTGCCGTTATCAACCTCTCTAATTTTTTCTTTTTTAGAAAATCATGAAAACTCTGTTTTGGAATTTTTATTTTGCTATTTGAGCAAATGGAAACACAAAAAATATATATTTAATGTAGTCTCCGATCCACCGCTATAGAAGTTTACCTGACAACATCTGCTTCTAAGAAACTTGGAAAAAGGTCTATACTTAGAAAAAGCTTGTGGTCATTTTTACACTAATTTGCCAAAAATGGGGGAAAATAAGTTTAATTTTCATTAGATGTAATGTACTGCTTCTCTCTCACTAATTATGACAGTAGGTACATTTGATCACAAGTTGGCCATTTTTCAAACAAGTGTGAAACATATAAAATCTGTTGTTGCATCTGTGGCTAGTTGGAGCGCGTCATCAATTAGTTTGCAAAAGATCAATGTTGACTAGTTTCATAGTTGTAATCTGCACTTGGCCTACAAGTGGTTAAGTGACTAAATTAACACTCTCTCACTTCCTAAACGCACAATATGTGAGTAAAATGAATGGTATTTATGGAGACTCTGGGAAAACTGTCCCATTAATAGACAGCGTCTGCAGCCGACATGAGTCACAGAACCAAGTGTTTCCTTCCATTCAGAATAGGTAAAGAGATTATTATATTTTACTAACAGATCCGGTTCCAGAACCGCGTTACTGGAGGCAGGGACTGTGCAATGTTATGTGCTTTGATAAGACATATATGGATGCTCTGCCTCGATATAATCCATGTTATTATAACTTTGAATTTTATTTTTCATTGTGTTTCATATTTATTATAAATTCTTAATCTAGTTTAGTTCATTTTTAGTTCATGTTCACTTTATAATTGTCAATGCCTGCTTAATTTTTCAGTGCATATTTTTTAATGTTTTGTTTTCATTTCAGTATTTTAATTTGCTAAGGTTTGACTGTTTAATTATGTTTAACACCATAAAATGCATTTATTAGGACAAAAATCGTATCAAAATTTTGTCGTAATTAATCCCCATGTTGTTGCACAGCCTGGGTGTATTTTCCTGAAGCATCACTAGCCAAAATATTCTAATGAATGAATAAAAACGAGGGTAGCTAGCAATTAAAGTGTGTTCATGCACTAATAGTAGTGGGAATGATTTTGTGGCCAATTTCTTGTGGAGTGCTCCGTACGTATGAACAAAGGTTTCAGTTATATATTCGCTGTTAACTCCCACACACTCACTGCTGAGAAAACTGTTGTGCATAGTCTTTCGCTATTAGTAGGCCTACATGCCAAATCTCTGATGACCAGGGGTGAGCTTCCTGTACAACAATGTAGTTTAAGGTGACCACATTTCTGAAATGAAAACCGGGGACATTTCCTTGTTCAGTGGTTAAAATATCATTGGAATCTCACTTGTGATTATCTTCAAAATGGGGACAATATTTTTTTTAACGTTTTTGTTTTTAATTGTTGTGGGTTCCATATAGGCCTACTAATATTATAATTAATAATTATAATGATGTTTGAGAATCAAACTATACCTAGTTTTTTTTTCACACTATGAAAAATAGTAAATATTAACCACTGAAAATAGCAATCAGATCAAAACTATGGTGGCCAGAAGAGCTCAACACACTGCACATGAAAAAACACCTGCAAATTAAGAAAACATCATCAATATGACAACACACATTCTGCAAATACTCTCACAATTTGGTTGCGTTGTGAGTATTTGCAGCACATGTGCTGTCAAACTGGTGAAGATGTTTTCTTAATTTGCTGGTGCTTTTTCTATTTGCATGTGTTTTCTTTTCCCCTAGAGTTAAACAGTTGAGTTTTACCGTTTTCTAATCCATTCAGCCGATCTCCGGGTCTGGCAGCAGCACTTTTAGCTGCAGCTTAGCATAGATCATTGAATCTGATTAGACCATTAGCACCTCGCATAAAAAATTACCAAAGAGTTTCTATATTTTTCCTGTTTTAAACTTGACTGTAGTTACATCGAGTTGGAAAATTAGCCTATTTTCAAAAATAGTGGAGTGTTCCTTTAAGTTGCAGCACCTTGAGCTTTCTCAGCCACCGTACAAAACTGTATATTATAACAAAATTGAATTTACAAAAATACATTACAAAAAATATATATTTATATCAGTGCTGTCAATTTTCACGCGTTAACGCATGCGATTAATTTTACAATCCTTAACACGTTAAAATAATTTAATGCAATTAACGCAAAATTACTGAAGCACAATTTCTATTCTAACCCTTTAATCCAATTTTGCTTCTACCAGCTACTACCTTCTACTAGATCATTTTAAGCTGCATATGGATCCGTGTACTGTAGTAGATGTATGCAGTCAGCAGGCAGTTGGTTTTTTGGCATCTCCATGTGCTCCTGTTCAGTATCGCAACTTTACTTCTCTAAAATGTAAAAAAGCTCTTTGCTGTTGCACTGTACACATATAAAATTCAGATTTTTTTTCTTTCATATGTGCTTATATGGGCTCCTTATATCATTTGGTTCTTTAGTGTCCTTTTGGAGTTTCTAAGTGTCCTTTTTTGGAAAGACATCTAAATTTATCTTGACAAAAGCTTGCAGAAAATACAATATTTTGGTTTACTTTGCTGGATATAGCAAATGATGACAAAATTAACATTTGAAACCAGATAAATGGTCTATGCTTAATTTCATGAAGTGTGTGATTAATCGTGATTAATCACGATTAATCACAGAAAAAGGGTGTGATTAATTCGATTAAAAATTGGAATCGATTGACAGCCCTAATTTATATATAGATTTTTTTTTTTTACTTTGCTATTTCGCTGTCTTGTTGGAGGGCTTTCTATTGTGAAGTTACTTCCTTGGTTTTACATTTTAAAACTTTGTTTTATATTAATGTTCCTTTCATTTGACATGCTTAGAAATGCAGAAATTCAAAACGCCTTACTAATGTTATATCTTCTAGTTGATTTGGTTGTTTAAATATACCTGTGATCATTAAAAATAAGTGTCAGTTGTAAAAATCAAAATGTGAAGTGAACCACAAAGAGTTAAATACAACTTAAATTGAGGGAAATTACTTATACACTGTGGTTCCTAGCTGACAGGCATGTGTTTACTGAAATCTAATAACCAGAGAAGCTGCCATGAAACCACAGTTATTATTAAATCGTATTCTGAATTTTTGAATTGCTTTCAGCTTGACAAAAGTCAATCATTTTGCAAATACAATTAAATTAAATTCTCTGTGATTTGTATCTTATAATTTTAACAGCTTTTATTTCATTGTAAACTCCAAATATAGCTCATTCAACATCCTGAACTCAACATTCTCTTCTCCGCTGACATATATTCAAAAGAGCCAACCGATTAGCTCTCTAACAGCTTTGTTCTTTATGTAAATGTAAACCTAGTTAACCTTCTGAATTCTTTTGATGAATTTAGCACACAGAACTTAGCACCACAATGCTAATTCTGGGTTATGTGTGGGAGTCATTTTCAATTAAATTTTATGGGGGAATTTTATCTTGCGGGCATAAACTACACAAGTGTGAACAGCTGCGTGTGTCTCGTGCCTCATGAAGACTTTGCACTGAGCTCTCTTGCATGTCAGTAGGGGCTGTTTCTTTTAAAGATATATAATTAGTTAGCTGGTTTCCCAGAAGTGTAACTAATGGCACATGAGGTGACCCCCTCACCAAGTATTGTCTTCTAACCAAACACACACAGGCATTGTTCAAACAATTTCAAAATATGTTATATGCGGTTTGTCTTCCCTCTTCAGAAGGCTTACCAGCATCCATCACCAGTAGACACTTAAGTTGCTGTTTCTTCTTATATTTCATTTTCTTCCAACAACACTTTGGCTGGGATCATATCTTTGGAAAAGAATGTGGTAGAGATTTTGGCTAGTAACCAGCCTTTGACATATCACCTTGGCAACTGCCTAGCCACACCCTCACAACTATCTAGAGTACCTGAGCAATAATAACCAATAGAGTTACACTGAAAATGGAGCAGAAGCTATGAATGTCATGGAGACTTGAGGTTTGGTCACTGCCAGCATCAACCAATTAGCAACATGACTCAGCAATATTTCAACACCCCAACTTCATAAAGCCAGGAGAGTTGTTTTTTTGTTCTGCTCTGGATAGCAAGCCAAGTGGCCTTTAAGTATCACAAATCTTCACAAACAGCAAGGCAAAGTAACAGGAAACAAAAACAGTCAGAAGTAGTCATCAGGTGTCATGTTCACTACTACAGCATCTCAGAGATCTCAAATCCATAATTAGCAGTAATTATTACTGCACCGCATGAGTGTGACATCATTAACAACTGTCTTATATTGTGAACCTATGTGGTTCAAACAACAGAGATGCGACCACATTCAAGAAACAGACATGATTTGTTAGTTTCTACAACAATGCTTCGTACTATGGTAGTTAATCAGCGAGGAAACACACCCCTGGTTTGATGAATATAAAATCTTTTTAACGCCACTGAGCACTTAAAATGATCTTCAAATGAATTTCAACAACCTCACCCACCTGTGCTATTCAGGAAAGAATCGGCTTAATCAGCAGTAATTGAAACCAACTTTATCCACTGAGGCATGCTGAGACTTTGACTGGATTGTTCCTGATCTTAATATTTATTTATTTATTGGCTAGTAGAAGTTCTGAATGTAAGGTTACAAAGAATTATGGCTAAAGTCTTTGGCTAGGCTCGCAGCTTTCTGGCTCACATATTTAGATGTAGAATAAGCTTTACTGCCTTAGTAACAGAAACACACATGTAAACAACTTGGTGTTATAAACAGCTTTGGCAAAGCAAGTCACGCCCATTTACAGGAAATGGCATGAATGAAAAAAAGCAGCAAGGTGAATCCTCTATCCAGCAGCGGCATTCATGATACTCTAGATCAGATCAGGCCAGACTTGTGGACATGTGTACATTGTTCTCTGCACTTCTTAATATTACAGACTTTAAATAGGCAAGTGTACATATATATGCACATGCAGCTGTATATTTTGCAGTGATGACATTTAGATTTATTTTCTAGCTATTTGTATCTTATCTGCATTTACGTTTTTGTTCTTCTGTTTCTTAAGTGGTGTCTAATGTCAGAAACTGCTACATCTAAAAGAAATTTGAGATGACCAATAAAAGACTTCTGAATCTGACACGGAATTTCTATTCAGCAAGTGTAAACAAAAGCTTGTTCTTTTACTGTAAACATGACAAATTGTGCTGAACTAGCATCTGTTATCAGACATGTTGGAAAATAATAGACTCTGAGGGACAAATACTGTGATCTAGAGAGACCTCGGGCAGCTGCTCTAATACATTAAGTCTTATCCGTCATGGCTTTAAAGCTTGTTTACAGAATAACTAAATAAACTTTTTTTCTTTTGAATAAATGTAACTTTAAACCCCAAAAATACTTTTCTTAAAATTCATATTATTGGCCATACAAACAATTACCTCAAGTCAAAATTTATATTTTTATCTAAATGATATAAAACTCTACTGTACAGTTGAGGTGGCTGTTTATGGTAAATCTTGCTTTAAATGTGCGGTACTGTTTTATGGGCTTTTTGAATAATAAACATACTTGTAACATTGTAAGTAGATCTCAGATGCATTCCATGATTGCAGGGTCAACAGGAAATAAAAAATATTCAAAGGGGTGTTTAGCAATAACTAATGCCTATACATTGTATTGCTGTGTTGTGGTCAGTATAATATCCAGGCCATTTTCAGAAATTGTATTAATATAATTTTAAATATATTCAGCTAATTTCAGTAAATTCAGTTAATTTAGCGATAAAAACATTTTACACAACGGGGACAATTTTTACAACAAGAATATTGCAAGTTTTGTAAAATATCTTAGTCCATTTAGCATCCATGATTTTATTTTATTTTTTGTAATTTTACTTGGAAAAACTGGATGTTCAAACCAGAATTTTTCTACTTTTTCATTTGGCTGACAGGTACAACTAACCTATATGTACTTGAACACAAATAGCCGCACAAGCTCAAATTTACATGTTGTAAAATGTGTCTGAATCCATAATAGTCTTTTTTTTATATCAGTTTTCTCTTACTACTTGCAAAATTGTATATTGTCAATTCTACATTTGAAAAAGAAATTCTCAACCAATAAAAAAAGTATATGTTCTATACCAGGGAAGGGCATCTCTAGTCCTAGAGGGCCACTGTCCTGCACAGTTTAGCTCCATTCCAAATAAAAAATTACCTGCCTGTAATTTTCATGCAATCCTTTAGACTTTGGTTAGGTTTTTCAGGTATGATTGATTGGGGATTGTGATAAACTCAGCAAGACAGAGGCCCTCTAGGACTGAATTTGCCCTTCCTTCTTATATAGAATGGATGCAGTCCAGACATGTGATTTCCCCAATACTGGCATTTTCATGTGACATACAATGTAACTTGTGATGCTTCCTCTCCCAAGGCCTTGTGGGATAGTAAATTGTCCTTTGTATAGGCATACCTCAAAATATTGCAGGTAGTAGTATGTCATTCAGGTACTTTCTGACTACTGTAGAATATTGTAAATACTTATGAATACTGTAAATTTAGACATAATACTCTCCAAATGTAGCCTACTTTTTTTCACAGAAACTGGCATTCTGATATATAAAACATCCACTATTCATTGCTTAATAAATTCCTTTCCACTGAAATAAGAAAAATTAAATGCTGCATGAATGCATGTGTTAATGCTTGTGTATATTATGAAACTGAATTTTCCATCTAATTAATTTTTTACTTTGTCTGCTTAAGGAAAAAATAAAATGAAATGTGCCTCCATCCAGCAGTTTTCCACACCAGACACGTCACGAATTCAGTCCATGGACTTCTGTTTATTCACCACCAGAGGTCACCCTTTCCATTACATTGACTCTCGCACTACACAAACTGTTGCATAGCACCCCGGACTACATTTCCCATCATTCTTTGCACAATTTGCACACTGCCCTGATTGCACTCATTGCACACAGCTGTTTCTAATTACCTCATTCACTATATAACACCCACTCTAACCACATTTCTCTGCTGAGTATTGTTTAGCCTGTACCCCTTTCCGAGTCTCCGTGTTTTCCTTGTTTTGCCTTGCCTGTTTTTGCGGTTTCTGATCTTTGCCTGTTTCCTTGGATTTCTCCCTCTCCTGTCGCCCCTTTTGATTCTGTCTGCTGATCGGTGACCTACGCTAGCCCTAGGACTATTCTTGTGTTTGCCCGCCATATACCTGTTTGCCATTGTTTTGACCCTGCCTGTTTACCACGTCTCTTTAATAAAGCCTGCAGATGGATCCACACGTCTCACGTCTCGTCAGCCCCGTTACAACACATCAACCGTACAGCCATGCATATTTTTGGAAAATTGTAGCATACAGTCTCTGGTTTGAATCCTTACTTAACTGGTTTCTTGTTTGATCTTATTATTTTATGGCTGATCAGCATCTTCGTTTTATTGTCTGACTGAGGAATTACTCAGTATTGAGAGTGTTGCTGATGGAAGGGGTTAGTTCTTATTGTCTCCTCTTCAGTTCAAGATAATTAATAATAATAATAAAAATAATCATAAAATTATTAAATATAATTTAAAAATGATATAATAATTAATATAATATTATATTATATGAATAATTATATTTAATATAATTATTAAATATAATTTAATTATTTTAATTAAAATAAAGATTTATCTTTATTATTTTAAAGATGAAAGCGGTTTCTCTGTAAGGCTTTTGAACACTACTGAATTTTCTATATTTTTTGCTATTAATTATCCTTTTTGCGGTTACAAAACGTTTTGTTAAGCGGAATGGTGAAAGTCATCATTTACTCTGAAATGAGTCGACATTAACCATATACAACATTTAGCATCACTAGGCCGAAAATAAGTTTTTCACTTGGCCTTTTATTATTTTTTTACACCCTTAGCTACCGTTCACGTATAATTGATGCTAGTTTACGATGTTTTGCGTTGTACTCATTGTGGCTTTACAGTATTGAGTTGGCAATTAGGAACTTGTCCACTCAAATTGTCATTATGAAAGAAGTGTGGAATAAGAGGCAGGATTCAGTCTCCTTTGAGAGGATATTGTGTGTCAGCTAATCCTCAAATACTGTTAAACCGAGAGGACTGTAGTACTCCCTTGAGTGATTAAAGTGGATTAAATTGATTAAACTGTCAAGAGTTCACGCACGTTTGTACCCAATAGGGACTTTCTATTAACTTCTGTTGCTTTTATACTGAGCTAATGATGTTTTCTCTCTCTATATCTACCCTCAAACCTAATCACAGAAACCTTTTACATTTTTAGATGTTATTATAAATCTGTTTTGTGGTGAGTGTTGGTCCCCACAATGTAGCTGCTTTCAGGTTTTACTGTCTTTAAGACATTTGGTCCTACAATGTAAACCTACACACACACGTTTACTTATCTAAATGGAAACATTCCATAGACTGGTACTGATTTTTAGGTATTATCAGAGATGGTATTATAATTGGGAGATACCAGGGCTAACATGTTGAAGATTAAGCTGTGATAAGCTGTTTTTTCACAAGGTTATAACAAGGGTAAACACTTCGGACACATATTTGGATTTATAAAAATGATCTTATTGACTATATTCAAGGCTGAGTAATAAATCATGAGCCTCGTTCATCTGATTTTACATACTTAGAATGATTTGGTTGCGCTTAGTTTCAAGTGAACGCTCAAAATACATTATTTGGGTAACACTTTACAATAATGAACTAACACTTTAATAAACTTTAATACATTAACTAATGGAACCTTATTGTAAAATGTTACAATTATTTGTTAATAAGGCATATACGTTCACAAAAACACTTAAATTAAACAGAAAAGCAAGCAGGTGCATGATTTGGCATGGCAGCCAATACAAATAATTAATCATCGTTTCCTTACCTAAATCCTGCGTTTGGACCAGGCTCGGTTGCAGAATCACATCAATTTGTGCTTCTGAAATTAGGCTATTATCTTTTTCTATATAGTGTAGTAGTTAGCTATCTGTGTGGTACGTTATGTTATGGAGGACCGAGAGTGCTACTTAAAAATCAAATGAAGAATCAATTTATTAATTTAATAATTCAAACATAAACATGTATATAAATAAATCACTTTTTAAATGGACAAATTAATAGACATTTAACGATGTTTATTTAATTCGTGTTTTTAAGTGTAGTTTAATAAAACAATAAAAAGTACATTAATAAATATTTTTAAATGCACATTTTAAATCGCTTTTTAAAAATGCATTTGGCACGTGGGAGCAACCAATCAACTTTCGCCTCGATTTGAAGCGCCAACCCCTCTCTCGCTTGTAAATTTAACACGCACTGTCATTGGACAGTGAGAAAAGTTATACGTACAGCGGGAGCAGTGTTGCCAACTTAGCGACTTTGTCGCTAGATTTAACGACTTTTCAGACCCCCCCTAGCAACTTTTTTTTCCAAAAAAGTGACTAGCGACAAATCTAGCGACTTCTTGGACAAACCTTAGCTAGTCTCTTTGACTCGCAGGCAGTGGCGGCTCGTGGCTTTTAAAATAGAGAAGGCACACTAATTGTATTGGTCTGGGATCCCTGCCGATTATTATTATTATTATTATTATTATTATTTGCTTAACCACTTTAAAATGGCTTTTTGGTTGCTTTTAGTCAGAAAACGTAAAGAAAACGACATACATACAGCAAGATAATATAACTTACCTGACCTGACCTATCACTTGAAGCAAACTTGAAGCCTGTTGTGCCATTTAATTAAAGGGGTCATATGACGCGATTTCTATTTTTCCTTTCTCTTTGGTGTGTTACAAGCTCTTGGTGCATAAAGAAGATCTGTAAAGTTGCAAAGACTAAAGTCTCAAATCCAAAGAGATATTCTTTATAAAAGTTAAGAGTCAACCACGCCTACCTAAAACGGCTCGTTCTAACACACCCCCACATATCTACGTCACTATGTGGGAAGATTTGCATAACGCCGCCCAAATGTTGACGAAAAGAAAGAAGGCGTAACTTTTATTCTCGCTGTAGTATTGTTGCCGCCGCCATATCGTGAAGAGCTGTGTGTTTCGTTGTGAAAGCGAAACTACTTTGTTTGGTCTTCCAAAAGAGGACGATATCCGCTTCGTCATGCCTAGAGCTGATCCATGCTGGTCGCTGAGGGAATGCATCAACTTAGTGCCGTGGATCGCCGGATCGGCTTTCACCATGTCCAGCCCGGGATCGTCACATGTGGTTGCCGTGTAAAAATCGATGCGTTTTAGAAAGGCGGGGCATAGAGGAGAAACGATAATGTACTTTATGTGGAAAGTACTGTTTTGTTTTTTTTACCTTAAACCGCATAAACACATTTCATTACACCAAATACACAAAATAATGTTCTTTTTTTTAAGCAACATCATATGACCCCTTTAAAATACATCGGACGTTTTAACCCAGTTGGTGGAATTGTCATTCGGTCCGTTACCCATCAAGCGCTGTGATAGCGCTTCAAAGCTTTCTCCGGTTTAAATTTACTGCTACAATACACGAAGGCGGTTTTAAAATGTTTTTCATGTCGATATAAAGTGGTTACATACTGTTAAAACTGATTGTGGTAGTGATATCTTTAGGACTGTCGACTGTATAGAACAGTGGCAAGCGAAAGCGAATGTCCGGCGACCTAAAACCTGAAATGACAATTCCACCAACTGGGTTAAAACGTCCGATGTGTTTTAAATAAAATGACTTTTAACATTTAAATAGAACATTTATATATAACACATTTGCAAACTGTAAAGCTTGTATTACTATTGGTTGGGGACTGCCCCACTGAATGCTGGTTAATAATTATTGACCGCTGCAGAACTCTTGTCAGGGAGTCGAGTCATCATATTGAGTTTGACCGTTATACATTTTGTTGTATGCATTTGGCATTTTTATTTAATTTCTTTAATTTTAAAATGTGTATAAGTCGTATTTATAAAGTTTTAGCTTTTAGTTTTGGATCTGTTTTTAGTTGTTTTAATACTACAATTGATTGCTTCTGTTGTCCTCATTTGTAAGTCGCTTTGGATAAAAAGTGTCTGCTAAATGACTAAATAAATAATAAAAATAAATATGTTATAATATTTACTTAGCTATTGTATTGCACGTCATCACTATACTCTTAGTAATGACTTCTGCCTCAAGGCATTTAAAACCCTGCTGTCTAGGTTCAAAATCTTTTGGGGAATGTGTAGTGTAGATGTGTAGTTAATTGATTTCTCTACAGCTCAAACATTTCAACAAAGTAATTCAGAAGCTGAGAAGACAAGAGCAGCTCTGTCAGGGGGGTGTTGGCTGATGGCCCGTGTTAGGGATAAGTGACTCAAGTATATCATTATGTTATCTGACAGACAGTTGTGCTCACAAATACACCCATGGTGGGTCAACCTCGAAGAACCAGTCTGCACAGATATTTTTGATCAGATCATGAGCTTGCCAGGAAACAATTCTGTTTAGATGTTACCAGTAGCGACAGAAGAACAACTTATTGTAAAAAAAAAGAAAGAAAAAAAGTGGTGTGCACCACACATGCATGTTTTAGATATCGTGTGAAAGAAATGTCACAGACCTTTAGTACTGAAACAAGTGTTCTTTTCTGACATGTCACATGAAGCCCTTCTGACTGAGATTCTACGTTTTATGATGCATGGAAAATATTCTGTAATAGCTACACGCCCCTCCTCACCATTTTGCTTTGTCATCATCATTTTCATGCACTCCACCTCCCTCTTCACAATAAAAGGGCCCTAATCGTGTATGTGGGTAATTTTAATTACTTTTGCCTATTTTCATTAGACTGATCTCGTCAGATTGTTTAGGTTATGCAGAGTATGCAGAATCAATGAATTTGATGGCATGTGTCTGGACGCAGAAGAGAAGGCCTAATTATCTAGTGAAGTGATACTTACTGTAGAGTTAATGAAAGTTGTCATGAGCACTTTAGTGTTTAAAGTGGATGTCATAACAAATGTCGGTAGACTGGGAAGCTTTTAAAATGAGCGGTTCATTCATAAATTCATGCTACCTTACCTTCACACTGTGGAGAAGACAATGAGCACAGCTCTGAAAAGGGGCGGGCTACATAAGAGCTATAAAGAAATATACAGTAACAGTGAAGTAAATTCTAGGTCTAACTTTTGTTGGTAAGTAATCATTTAGAACTATTGCAAATATATATATATATATATATATATTTTTTTTTAAAACATGCACACATTCGCTCTTTTTTGTAAGCCCAATATTTTGAAAACACAAAATGTTTCATGTCATCTCACCGTCGGTTAGGAATTACATCAATAACGTACCATATTTTCAATAAAAAATGGCAAAATTAGAAAAAAAGTAATTTGCATCACTGGATATTATATTGAATATTAACATTTCTATTGTAAATCAGTTGGCAAATATTTTGCTACTTCCATCTTACCTCGCTCTCTTTCAGTTATAAAATTGATGCTTTGCGCTGGAATTTGTGCTCTACTTCTGTGAACATTTAAGCCCCACCTACTTTGATTCGATTGGCTATTTCAATTCTAAATCCAGGTGTGAAAAACTTGTTGCCTCTTTCCCAAAAAGACTCATGGCTGTATTCGATCAAAAGGGTGCTTCTACTAAATACTGAGCAAAGGGTCTGAATACTTAGGACCATGTGTTATTTCAGTTTTTCTTTTTTAATAAATCTGCAAAAATGTCAACAATTCTGTGTTTTTCTGTCAATATGGGGTGCTGTGTGTACATTAATGAGGAAAAAAAATTAACTTAAATGATTTTAGCAAATGGCTGCAATATAACAAAGAGTGAAAAATTTAAGGGGGTCTGAATACTTTCCGTACCCACTGTATGTAGTTTTTTTATGTTAGAGTCTATTATTATACTCCTTTTGTTCTTTAATATTTTGAATTGTTTTTTGCTTTATCTTTTGTTTTTCATTTAAAGGTTTTAAAATGTTGTTGTATGCATTTGTCATTTTTATTTAATTTCTTTAATTTTAAAATGTGTATAAGTCGTATTTATAAAGTTTTAGCTTTTAGTTTTGGATCTGTTTTTAGTTGTTTTAATACTACAATTGATTGCTTCTGTTGTCCTCATTTGTAAATCGCTTCGGATAAAAAGTGTCTGCTAAATGACGAAATAAATAATAAAAATAAATATGTTATAATATTTACTTAGCTATTGTATTGCACGTCATCACTATACTCTTAGTAATGACTTCTGCCTCAAGGCATTTAAAACCCTGCTGTTCAAAATCTTTTGGGGAAATAACATTTTGATGTGTAGTTAATTGATTTCTCTACAGCTCAAACATTTCAACAAAGTAATTCAGAAGCTGAGAAGACAAGAGCAGCTCTGTCAGGGTGGTGTTGCCTGATGGCCCGTGTTAGGGATAAGTGACTCAAGTATATCATTATGTTATCTGACAGACAGCTGTGCTCACAAATACACCCATGGTGGGTCAACCTTGAAGAACCAGTCTGCACAGATGTTTTTGATCAGATCATGAGCTTGCTAGGAAACAATTCTGTTTACATGTTACCAGTAGCAACAGAAGAACAACTTATTGTAAAAAAAAAGTGGTGTGCACCACACATGCATGTTTTAGATATCGTGTGAAAGAAATGTCACAGACCTTTAGTACTGAAACAAGTGTTCTTTTCTGACATGTCACATGAAGCCCTTCTGACTGAGATTCTACGTTTTATGATGCATGGAAAATATTCTGTAATAGCTACACGCCCCTCCTCACCATTTTGCTTTGTCATCATCATTTTCATGCACTCCACCTCCCTCTTCACAACAAAAGGGCCCTAATCGTGTATGTGGGTAATTTTAATTACTTTTGCCTATTTTCATTAGACTGATCTCGTCAGATTGTTTAGGTTATGCAGAGTATGCAGAATCAATCAATTTGATGGCATGTGTCTGGACGCAGAAGAGAAGGCCTAATTATCTAGTGAAGTGATACTTACTGTAGAGTTAATGAAAGTTGTCATGAGCACTGTAATGTTTAAAGTGGATGTCATAACAAATGTCGGTAGACTGGGAAGCTTTTAAAATGAGCGGTTCATTCATAAATTCATGCTACCTTACCTTCACACTGTGGAGAAGACAATGAGCACAGCTCTGAAAAGGGGCGGGCTACATAAGAGCTATAAAGAAATATACAGTAACAGTGAAGTAAATTCTAGGTCTAACTTTTGTTGGTAAGTAATCATTTAGAACTATTGCAAATATATATATATATATTTTTTTTTTAAAACATGCACACATTCGCTCTTTTTTGTAAGCCCAATATTTTGAAAACACAAAATGTTTCATGTCATCTCACCGTCGGTTAGGAATTACATCAATAACGTACCATATTTTCAATAAAAAATGGCGAAATTAGAAAAAAAGTAATTTGCATCACTGGATATTATATTGAATATTAACATTTCTATTGTAAATCAGTTGGCAAATATTTTGCTACTTCCATCTTACCTCACTCTCTTTCAGTTATAAAATTGATGCTTTGCGCTGGAATTTGTGCTCTACTTCTGTGAACATTTAAGCCCCACCTACTTTGATTCTGATTTTGACATTGACGAATGTAGTTAACATCTTGACAAGCCTAAAAATGTAACTGGCGAGAAAAAATGGTCAGAAAAGATATAAACATGCTTTACATTCTAAGGATGGTTCTAAGGATGGAGTGGTAGAATTTTATAAAGAACTGTATAGTAGTGAACATACACAGGTCAAACAATAATAATGTGTTTATTGAAGGTCTTCCTCTGGTGTCAGAAGACACTAATGCTGAACTCTGTAGAGTGATGACTTTACAGAGCCCTCGTTAATTTCCCAGCCCAGCCTAGTCTTGCCTTGTCTGTTTTCCCGGTTTCTGATCGTTGCCTGTTTTCCTGGACAACCTCTTAGGGCTAAGCTTAGACGCGAGGGTCCACGTTCATCACTCGCTCAGTTTATGGATTATGCTTTGTTGACTGTCGGATCTTTGTTTACTGTGGGTGTCGCGGTGGAAGAACGCGACACAGTGTCTGTGACTGAAATGGCGGCTGTACCAGAGCACGCTCACAAAATCGCGGCGTCAGCGGAGCCTGATCGCAAAATGGCAGACACAACAGCGCCACGTTATGTCACAACAGATCTTCCTGAGTCGAGTCTAGTCACAGTTGATCGTCATGTTTCCCAGCCCAGCCTAGTCTTGCCTTGTCTGTTTTCCCGGTTTCTGATCGTTGCCTGTTTTCCTGGATTTATCCCCTCTAGTCTCGCCCTTTTGATTCTGTTCGCCGATCGTTGACCTACGCTAGCCCTAGGATTATTCTTGTGTCTTGCCCGCCATATACCTGTTTGCCATTGTTTGACCCTGCCTGTGTTTCTGACCTCTTCTGCTTTAATAAAAGCTTGCACATGGATCCGCACGTCTCACGTCTTGTCAGCCCCGTTACATGGAGACTCTGGAAACACTGTCCCACTATAGTGTCTGCAGCCAACATGAGTCACAGAACCAAGTGTTTCCTTCCATTCAGATGGGCTTACAGAGAAGCCCTTTGTTTCTAAAAATGATAGGACAGGAAGGAAAGAGGATTTGAGGGTTGAGATGAAGGGTCATTATAACATTCTTTGATTTTCCTCTCTCTTCCCAGTGGTGCATATTCAAGGTCAGGAGTTGTCAATATATAGCATGTTCAATAAAAAAAAGTAAATATATAGCATCTTTATCTGAGCTTTTAACTATATTAATTAGTTAAAAAAGAGAGCTGTAAGACAGTATTTCCAATCACACGATGTTCACTTTCTTTAATGCAGAGGTACAGTGTATTAGATGCAATATAAATAAATAGATGTTAAATTTTTACATTTAATAAACAAACACTTTATATTAAATAAGTTATGTTCTGCGTAACCCTCAATTGCGTGACTTTTTATTTTGGGTGGAAAAAAATATTTCATCCCGTGTGTGTGTGTGTGTGTGTGTGTGTGTGTGTATATATATATATATATACTTCTCCATGAAGTACCCCCAGCACTGCACATTTTGTATGTCTCCCTATATCTGACACACCCAATTCAGGTCTTGCAGTCTCCACTAATGAGCTGATGAGTTGAATCAGGTGTGATTGATGAGGTAGACATACAAAATGTGCAGGGCTGGGGGTACTCCAGGACAGGTTTGAGAACCACTGGTTTAGATTAATTAACAGGGCTAAAGTTCCAGAATCAATTTGTCATCATATACTGTAGTACAGCAAGTTAACTCTTAATTGCTTTGGTGAAATGCTTACAAACATCCATTGATCCATTCTCCAAACCACATCTATGTAGATACTGTACTGTAAACAATTCATTTGAAATACTAAATTAAATTACAGTTAAGAACTATGGTACACTTTCATGAGTGCAGGTAAGTCAGAATCAAGAGCCATATGTAAAATGGGTTCTAATGATGAGTGATGGAAAAACCTGGCCTTCAGATATTTCAAGAGATGACACAGATTAAATTATTAAGAGCCTGATGGACTGTTGGAGAAAGAAATAAACAATATCAATATAAGATAATGTTAAATTAGATTGACTTTCCCATGGCATGCTGAATTAGAACATTGTCAAACTATAGCCTATAAGTGCCTAAATAATATAAATATATGTAAACAAGTATTGTTGACTAGGCTATCACTTTATTACTAAATCATATTTTATCTATTTATTAATAAACATACAGCCTAAGCAAACAAACCAATAAATACATCTTATGAAGGACTCTACACCCTTGCCTAAGTGACTTGTATACTACAGAAAACATGGGCATCAGTTAATTTTTTTGCACATGTATTTATTTTGTTAGACAATATTAATTGTTCATATGCCAGCTTATACATTTATTTTGAAATTTGTTGGTCCATTTAAGTTGTGTATATGCTGTGCTTCAAATTAAACAAGAAAACTAGCTGATTCAGTTCTGTCATTGAACATTCATTAACTTGATTGCAAATATTATGAAATGTGGATATTTCTACACCTCTGAATTGTTTTTGTCTCTTAAATTCTTTTGTACACAGACATCTAAAACTGTCACCTCAGGATGGCAGAAGTCATGTATGCGAGTGAAGTGGTTAAACTGGGCTTATTCTTGGTACAAACATGTATGGGCATAAACTAAAACATCTGCAAGCAGTTGACTGCTATCTGGAGGTGACGCAGTGTTTTACTTTGAAGTGAATGAATTCATACAAAGTATTGTATTTTATATTCCTTATTTCTTCCATTATATTGCAGTGGAGCTCTATATTGATTGATTGCATTTCTTTCTTCCCAGGAAGGGGAAAGAAAAAAAACTATTACAAAAAAATAAAAATAAAACAACTGTTAAAGTGTAAACCCATGGAAAACAACATAAGACTGAAAAAAATGGTTTGTCAGATTTTATTGACAAGAATCCCTCAAACAAGATAACTAGATTGCAAAGGCTTTCAGTGGTGAAAATCAAGACAGAAATAATGGAAAAAAAAAGTTATACAGTAAATGTTATGATGAACAATAGAAACTTTGCAGATATAATACAGTATCATATATAATATATAAATTCACAATAAATAGGCTATAATGCTTACAACTATTTCAATTGAGTTTTACCATTTGTCATTTATATATGTCATATTTAAATTGCAACAGCATAATTACATAATCTTTATATTATGATATTCAGTATCAATTAATTAAAAATACTTTATCGGAAGATAGCGTGGCACACAGCAACACAACCATTTCAATTCTTTCTGGCTATGCCTGTACTAAAACTTTAATTTGAGTGTTTTTATTTATACGAGTAGTTTGCTAAGGTTAGATGCCTTCTTCATAACTTTGCAATCTCTTTTAATTAAGTTTGTGTTAATTAAGCTTTACATGCTGGGTGGATTAAACTAGTAATGCATTGTGTGTGTACTCACTAGCACAGCATTTCATTGCATTTTGCTTCCACAGCAGCAACTTAAATACTTGCCCCGGTTATACAGTTACTTTCTCCCCACAAAGCCCTTGCCATAGACAGGAAATGTTGAGCCTCAACCAGTTTAAACAAATCCAGTGCCTAGAGAGAGATACTCTCTCCATCACATACATTTTAACCACTTTTTCAGGAACTATGTGCCATGCTATGTATGTATGTATGTATGTGTATATATATATATATTATAATGTTTATCAGCTGTAAAAAGTATAGTACAGTACTGTGCAAACTTGTGTTAAATTTTTCACTTCTTATTGTAATCATCCTGTGAGATTTTTGTATGCACAAGGATGATCAGATTTCATCGTCCTTCAGCCACTCTGGAATTACTTGAAGAGAAAGAAAACCTGAGACAGACAAATCCATAAGAACTGTAACAACTGGAGAAATCTACCTGCAAAGCCACAGAGCCGTGAAAAGATTTAGATACTTGCTGTATACCCTAGTAAAAAAGTAATATATTTAAAATACATTTATTTCATACTAAGTGTAGTTCAAATCCATTAACATTTTCTGACATATCGCTCGAGACTTTTGCAAGTTGCAAAAAAACTTGCAAGTTTTTGCAAGATTTAATGTTAAATATATTTTGTATAGGTTAATAATCAGGGTCTGCACTCAGTTTGTAATATTACTGTTATTGTACAGTAAACAGTAGGGATGCAACAATACAGTTAGCCCACGGTTCAATAAATACCTCAGTTTAAAAAAAAAATTACCACAGTTTTTGGTTTAGTTATATTTTATGCTATTTTTAAATGCTATTTAAAAAAAAGAAGTATTATTTTTATGGATTGGCCATTATTTAGTGCTATGAACCTATGCTATGAACACATGTAATGTGTGTTTCATTCACACTAGATGCCTGAGGGCGCCCTCGCGCAGAAAATCCACATATACATTATAGAAGAAATAGAACTCAGGACGCTCCCTAATAAAGACAAAAAAGCCAACTATCGCTGTAACTGAATGAAAGAAGACAGAAACGCTTTGAATGATGACACTCAAAAAGAACATTAAGATAATAAACACTGTACTGCGACAATGTTTATCTGTGTTCTTAAAACCACCTCGAGTATTTTAATAATTAAGTAATGTTATATTTATAATCCACTGCTAATCGATTTAGCCATTATTCCAGTGTAGAATATATTTATGTGTCATTCTGTGATAAGAAGCCACCTCAGATCAAGAAGGAAATTATTTTAAACATTTGTCTGATGTTGTGCAGTAAAAGAATGTTATAATGTTCTTTTTTGTTGTTGGACAAAAGGTTTAGTCCAGGGCTGCCCAAACTCGGTCCTGGAGGGCCGGTGTCCTGCAGAGTTTAGCTCCAACTTGCCTCAACACTCCTGCTGGTAAGTTTCTAGTATGCCTATAAGTGCTTGATTAGCTGGTTCAGGGGTGTTTAATTGGGGTTGGAGCTAAACTCTGCAGGACACCGGACCTCCAGGACCGAGTTTGGGCACCCCTGGTTTAGTCATTACAAGGGAAGATGCACGGCGCGTGTTGCTTTTTCAGATCCAGGCGTTTACTCATCTCAGCGCGCAGACTTACGGACACACAAACAGAGCCAGCTTGGAGAGAAATAAAACGCACGGAAATTTAAAAGCAAAACCTAAAAAACGCTCTGATTGGTTGACCTCTTCATCTTTTTCTGTTGCTTGTTTTGAATACTGCGCGTGGACAGAGGCGTCACCAGGTTTTTTTGCGTAGTTTAGAGAGTGACAAATCGTACCAGCGTACTTTGAAGTCAAAATGCGTATCCGCTACGCAAAATGCGTAGGCTGGCAGGTCTGCAAATGCATTTGCGCCCATTTGTGCGCCCATGGGCGTGCTGGTCTAAAAAAGAGGTGTGTTCAGGCGCATCGTTGGCGCGTTGCTATTTTGAGGAACTGAAAATAGACTGCGCCATAGACCAACTCAAACCTGGTCTAAAGTCTAAAGTCAATTTCTCTATAGCTTTTTGTTATTTAAAGACCGCGTTAGTAGAAAATGCGCATCTGGGCGGGTCCACAACGCGCGTTCATTTTGCTTATTACACACAGGGACGCGCAGCAGCACACAAACATGCCAACTATTAAAAATTAAAGGATTACAGTAAGGCTACATAAATATAAAAATGTCATACATGTCATAATGGATAGTCACTGCGTGTATCAGAATTAGCCTACCTACTTGCTCGCGCATGAGCAGATCCCTTTGCTCTCTGGAGACCCGTTCAGTCTGTGTGCCTTAAAGGGGTAATATGATGCGATTTCAAGTTTTCCTTTCTCTTTGGAGTGTTACAAGCGGATTGTGCATAGATAAGATCCCTGAAGTTGCAAAGACTAAAGTCTCAAACCCAAAGAGATATTCTTTATCAAAGTTAAGACTCTGCCACGCCCCCCTAAAACGGCTTGTTCTAACATGCCCCCACATATCTACCTCACTATGTGGAAATATTAGCATAATGCCACCCAAATGTGCACGCAAAGAAAGAAGGCGTGGTTTCAGTAACCGCAGTTAGTGTGGAAGCAGCCATGTCAGGGAGACGCTGTGTGTTTATAGGCGAAAGCAAAAGCACTTTATTTGGCCTTTCAGAAGTAGATGCATTTAGGAATCTTTAAGATTACTTACAACAGAACAGCAATGCATTTTATGGATGACCGTTTCGTGAACCTAGGAGAGGAGGTAATTCTGACTTTGCTACGACAATCTGGCGCTTCTGAATCAGCTACTGTTTTGTTATTAGTTTAAGTATTTGCTATTGACTGTTCAAATGCAGAGTTTTGCGCATCGTGTATGTGTGTGTGTGCGTGCGCGCGTGAGAGAGAGAGCGCGAGAGAGAGCGCGGGAGAGAGAGGGAGAGAGAAAGAGAGCACGAGAGAGAGGGATAGAAAGAGAGCACGAGAGAGAGGGAGAGAAAGCGCTTGTCGGAAGGAGGGACTTTGTAGAAAACGAAGCGTTTGAGAGAGGCGGGGCCTCTATGACCTACAATAATGTACAGTATTTGAAAAATAATATGTTTTTTGAACATTAAAGCATGTCAACATATTCTGTTACACCAAATAATGATCTTTAAAAAAGCACCATATGACCCCTTTAAAATTCCACCGTTTAAATAGCGAATCCGCCATGGCGCGAGCGCAACTCGCTCTTAAAGGGAATGGGAGATGAGACTCTGATTGGTTTATAGCACATTATGCCCAAAAACACACCCATTACTCATTAAGAGAATAGGGACAACCCTTTTAGACCATGCACCGGGCGCGCCGATAGATTAGGAAACACCCCAAGTGCACCTGCGCCGTGCGCTTTAGACCATGCGCTTAGATCATTAAAATAGGGCCCATAATATGTAAATGCATTTGTAGTATACTTAGCATCAAATAAATGCATTTCAAATACATTTTAGTATATTTATTTTTCACTAGGGTAGTGTGGAAATCTTCAAAAATAATGTAATAATAAATTGATTTAATTTATCAGTTAACATTTATTAACTAAATCAAATCAATCTTACTGTATATGAACACCCTACTGCCCTTGAAACAGCTGTTAGTATAGCTTTGCAGGTAGAGATAAATAACCATCTTTTGCACAGTACTGTACACAGTAAACATACATGCCCCCCTTATGTCCATATGAGTAAGTAGAACTTAAAAAATATTTTTGTACCTTAATTTGCATAATAATTGTATTATGCTACATAGTATCTCAGTGATCTCTGTAGGATTTAGCATAATCCCCATAATGAATCAGAATGGGAAATTAATTTAAAACTGCTCATTCAGGGGAGGGGTAAATGTAGTTAGCATATTTATGTTTTATACATATTTATAATAAAACCATTATTATTTATTATGATGATTATTATGATTGATAATATAATATATATATATATATATTTTATAAGTTTTCTTTTTTGTGTCAGTGCCCTCTTTACAGTAGTTTTGCCTTGTAGCACAAGACTGTGTCACAATTACTTTTAGATTTAAAGAAGACAAACTAGCACTAGAATCTACAAAGCTGTGATATGCTGCCAAAGCAGCAAAATGCTAGGCTAGAAAAGTGACAATGGCAATAGCACAAGATCACCCCTTATGGTTAACAGTCCAGAACCACCACTTCATTCCGGATATTAGTAATTTGACCTGTGGGGAATAAAGAAATGTATAAATAACATTGCAGTCAATTTCTCAATCAGGGAAATCTTTCTGTACATGACCCAGAAAAAAAGAACTATGACAATCTACCCAACTATAAAAGCTGAATGATCTTTATGCAGAATAGAATGACAACATTAATTGTACGTATTAAAACCAGCTTGAACTCACGTGTTTTCACCATTTCGATGATAAAACCAAACTGCGATTAATGCACCAACAATCCCAATCCCAGTTCCAATCCCAATTAAAGCAGCACCCCAGTCAGGTAAACCACCTGAAAAAATAGCACACATGTAAATAGAAAAGAGATTGAAATCTGTGTTAAAATGCATATAAAACAAAGCCAACACATAGTGAATCAAATAACATTTCAACTGATTTTCAAAGACTATATACACTCTATCATTGTGGTTGCCATCGTGTCCCTCAGGGTCTATAACTTTAGACAAAAACACAAAAATGCACACTTTATATGTACTGAAAAACAACTAATTTAAAAAGTCCCAAAACAGTTTCTAGAGCATGTATAAGGTATAATGCTTTATGATGTTTACCTGTGTAACTGACAGTACAGTGAAACTGTAACAGATGAAAAAATTGTTTTATAAATATTGTTATAACCTCGCATTTAGAGCTACTGTAGGTAGACAAGTCTGTTGTTAATACCTGAATGCTGTCACAGCGAAGCTCCCACTGCAGGTCCTCACAGCTGTTGACCGTCAGTGTCTCATGTGTCCCAGCTACTACAAACCCTAACCTTTTGCCATCTGAATGAAAAATGCATGTTCCATTCTACGCAAAGAAACAAATTAGTCATTTCAAACGCATTTCACTCTTTCAAAATTATATTTGAACAATTCAATCCTAAACCAACCTTATACCACGCATACTCGCAATCTCCGGAGTTTGGCATGTTAAAGGGCACCGGGTAAGTGAACCCCTCAGTCGTGCGCAGGCTCGCACATGAGATTTCCTGCTTTGCAGGACATTCTGATAATCACAAGATACCGTTTAATAACACGACGTTTTGAAAGGTAAGATACAGTCGAAAGCACAGCAGATCAATCAAGCATGTTAATGACGACTTCATTCCTTCCACCGGTTCGTTCGCTCACTGACGCGAAGATGCCATCTCTCTCTCTCTCTAGCAAGCTTTGCAACAATGTGTTCCATTCGTGGAATTCTAACAAAATAATAGATAATGTATAGATACTTTAAGGAAATTAAGAAAAGTGCAACTACATTTTTTCTAATGTTAGCTAGGCTACTGTGTTTTTCAAGATGCCTATGGCTTCGTAGAAAAGAAAAAAGAAAAAAAAACTCGTACCTTCCTTTTTTTCCGAAGCCCGAGTATATCCCGTAAATGAAGTGATCGCGAACATAAAAACTGCAAACAGCCTTTCTCTCATGACTGTCCTGCTCCTAACCATTCATACAGCATCCGTACGAGTGAGGAAGTGAAGCGCAGGCAATGGCGCTAGTGCGACGCTGAGCGGGCGGGGGCGGGTGCGGGGGCGGGGGCGGATCATAAATGGGGCAAAATCAAAATGAAAGTCATAGCGTTTTATTGGCACATTTATTATTTATTTTATTTATTTGGTCATTTAGCAGACGCTTTTATCCAAAGCGATCCTAAAAAATAACACTGCCAAACACACAAGCTAAAAAACAACAACTTACTTACACACAGTAAGAAATGGTTATAAAAATTGAAACTGAAGTGAAACAAGTAGTAGGAAACCGTTTACAATAGGCGCGTTTCCATTACAGATTTGCGCAAAACTTTGGCGATATTTTCTGAATGTCGATAAAAAAGTATTGCGAAATGACGGCGTTTCCATTAACCAATGTTATGCGGCTAAAACGTAACCTTTTGCCTCTCGCGATATGGCACCGGATTTTGGTGGGATTTTGGCTATATTTATTCAAAGGAGGTTTATGCATGAATCTTTACAGAAGCAGCAAAGAGATCCGCTTCAGAAACGTGCGTGGCGCGGCTGGAATAAACCATAGACTGTATAAAAACATTAACACAAGCATTGAGTGGCCGTAATCAGCTTCAGTGGCCGTATCAGAGCCACACTGCACCGCAGACGTGTGCAATGTAAATTGTCTAACTATAAATAGTAGGGAAAGCCCCTTATACTGGAGCGAGGCCACAAGTGTTTCTTGGAGGTTATAGTACACTGAAGAATGATCATATGATTTACATACGCCATGTGACCTGTATATGCGAAAAAGCCGTTTCCATTGCAGTTTTGCGAATTAATCATTTTTCGCATTGCCTGAAAAACTACCTCATGCGAGCGTAAAAACTTTTTTGCGATATATGGGCGTTTTTGCGAAATTGACGCGTTTCCATTAGGCGTATTTTCAATTCGCAATTTCAATTTGCGCAATTTGAAGGGTAATGGAAACGCGCCTGACATTCTTACCTGGTGAGCTTCTGCACAGAGGGCACACAATGTGTGAAAATGAACAGGCAGTGCAAACATAAACTCCACCAGTGGCGTGCACAGGGGGCGGGGCCGGGGGGGTTCTCGAGCCTCTGCCCCTTTAATCGCGGACGCTGATGTGCCCTTTCGATCCTATTTGCCCCCGGACCGAGATATCCACTATCGAGGGGGATATGCTTATAACTAATCAAAAACTAAGTTTTGATATATTTATAGCAGGAATACAAAAATATACAAAATATCTTCATGGACCATGATCTCGATAAAAATCGATAATTTGTATCAAATGTCTTTTAGATGAAAGAATTATATGTGTTTTGATTGATATGTTATAATATGTGCTTAGCTGTTGTATTGCACAGTATCACTACATCTTTCTAATAGCCTCTGTCATAAAGCACTTAAAACCTGCTGTCTAGGTGCAGAATCTGATTCCTCTGAATAAAATGTTTTTGAAAACATTTTGATGTGTAGCTGATTGATTTCTCTATAGCTCAGGCCATTGTTTAGCAGCTGAGAAGACAAGATGGAGTGAGTTAAGACTGTAATTCATTACGTCATCTGACAGACAGCTGTGCTCACATATACACCCATGGTGGGTCTGTCTGATACTAAAGGGTTTTTAAGGTCTCCAGGTTATTCAGCACTCTGTCAACACAAAATTCTCAGTGTCAACCAGTTCTCCATATCTGAACGCATCTCAAATTCAAACTTTCAAACTCAGAGTTTAGCAGTTTGACAAGGTACCATTTTACGTTCATTGCAATGGTTTGTTTGTTGAATTAATTTGCCTTGTACACTAAAAGGATGGAACAGGCTAAAATCAATAGGCCTAGTTCCAATTTGATTGGCTAGCTGTTTCCCAACCTACAAGAACCAATCTGCACAGATGTTTCTGCTGGAAAACAGTTCTGTTTACAGTACATGTTACCAGTAGCAACAGAAGAACAACTTATGGTGAAAGTTCAATTTGTTAAAGACTTCTTATGGCGCTTTTCCACTGCGTGGTACGACTCGGCTCGGCACGGTTTGCGTTTCCACTGCAGTTCAGTACCGCTTTAGAGTGGGTGGGATTATTCACATGTCGTTATAGTTGCGCCCGACTCCTAAAAAAACGTTTTCATTCCGCGTCGCCCCATCAAGCTCTCGCTGGATCCGCTCCTCTGCTATCAACGAGAGGAACGTTTGTTCTTCCGCAACAGACAACAAAACTCGTTCAAACGATTCTCTCCGGCCAATCCGTGATCAGCAGTGTTTACACGTAACGTTTTGGTAACTGTACGGTGGAAAACCCCCAAAAAGAGAACCATACCGTGCCGTACCATGCAGTGGAAAAGCGCCATTAGTGATGTGCATCCTCACATGCATGCTTTAGATCTGTACACAGAATATCACAGTGTACTGATACAGGTCTTCAAACGCCTGATATTTCTCACAACAGTAATATACATAAACATTACTGCACTAGAAGAATAAGAATGCTACAATTCTCTGCGGTTAGCTCATCTCGGAGGCTTCAGCTGAAGGTTACCGAATTAACAATAGAATTAAAGACTCTCCAACTGTTCAGCTAGTCATGTACCAGTAAAATCACCTCAGCTTTGGTAGAACAGGAACTCATGCAAGAAAGAGTGAACTGTAATAACCCTGTGGTCTGGTCTTCTGAGAGTTATTTCAGTCACTAATATGCCAGAAAAATAATCACAGCACTTTTTCTTCTTGTACTAATTTTTTTTTCCAACAGGAAAATATGTTATCAGTAATCGCTCTGCTTTTATAGCTCCTTGATTGAGATTCCTTTTCTCTGCTTGATGCAAGGGACAGGGCGTGTAATATCACCCTCACCATTTTGCTGAGTCATCCATCATTTTCATACACTCCTCCCTCTTCACAAAGGGCTCTAGCTCTACATGTGTATTGGCTTCCGAGAAGTGTTGGCCAGTCTCACACAGAACTATAAATCTTAAGACATCCAATTTCTTTGCATAGTGTAAGTAGGTGTTACCTATTCCTTTTACCCTGAAGACTCAGTGCACTTTCATTGTCTAGTTTTAATCTTTTTTATTGGTATTTAACAAGACAAAACATAATGGTATGTTCATAAAAAATAAGCTATTAATTATTGTCCCAATCTGGCCCCACAGAGAACAGCATAGTGGGCCCCTGTCAACCTCTGGGCATCCTTTCCCCCCATTAGTGAGGCCCCTGTAAACAACTACAAGATTTTTTTCTTAATCACTAATACAATTCATAAAAAGACAGGAAAATGTAAATGATATGCTTATAAAAACATAAAATTGTGTCATTAATATTTGCAACAAAGTAAATTAGCCAATTTTGTTTAAATGATAAGTTGTAAAATTTCACAATTTAAATTTTGTAATAAAATGCTGTATTTTACAAAGAGAATGGTGTATTATAACAAATGTGTCTGGCACCATAGCCTAGACGTTTAGGGTAAATACATAAAATCAACTGTTTAATGGGTTAATTCACCCAAAAATGAAAATTAGCCCATGTTTTACTTACCCTCAAGGCGGTACCCTCGGAGTTATATTAAAAATTGTCCTTGCTCTTCCAAGCTTTATAATGGCACTGAGCAGGTGTTTTTTTCTTTTTTACCAGTCCAAAAGAAGTCAAATAAAGTGGGAGGTGAATAAATGCCTCCTGTAGCGAATCAATGCATTTTTGTAGGAAAAAATATCCATATTTACAAACATTATAACATTATAAACACTTTTCTCTCACTTGCGCTAACTGTCATATGTGTGAGCCGTTCTGGGCGGATGATGTAGGACGTACACGTAGTGCATGTGGCGACGATTAGTGATGAAGCACAGAGGAGAGAGAACAAAACAAAATGCCAGTCACTAATTAGAAGTACAAAACGAGGATTTGAAAAGAAAAATGTCAAAGGAGTTTGATATAAGCCAAGAGGAGACTGGCTTTCCTTTGCTAAAGTAAGGAATCTTTGCTTCCTTTGTTCCTGTAAACAAACTTGCGAGACTAGCATATCTCAGAGGCGCGTGCACTGCGCATACATCCTACCATCCGCCCAGAACAGCTCGCATGACAGTCTGCGGAAGTAAGAGAAAAGTGTTTATAATGTTTTAAATATGGATATTTTCTTACAAAAACGCATCGATTCGCTACAGGAGGCCTTTATTCACCCCCGGAGCCATGTGAGGCACGTTTTATTATGGATGGATGCGCTTTATTTGACTTCTTTTGGACTTATATATATATATATATTTTTAAAAACTTTAAACAATAATTTGAGAACTGGAACTAATGGTTGCCTAAGTTGACATAAAATCTGAAATTAGTTAAGAACTTCATGAGCGAACACCACAATAAATGAATCAAACACATTTTAATGTACAAAAATTACAACATTCACTGAGACCCTTGTCTGAGACCCTTATGAAAATTAACCATGGTTTTACTACAAATTAAACCAAAAACCTTGGTTACTATAGTTAAACAATGGTAACTACAAATTAACCATGGTTTTGCTAACCATAGTTTAACCATGTATATTAAAACTGTGGTTATACAAATGGTAATCAATATGCCAAAAATAAAACATGGTTACTACACTTTCACTACAATAAAATCATGGTTAATTTTTGTAAGAGAGGAAGAGAGAAAGTCTGACAGGAAGTGCCACAACCTCTCACAAGTCTTTCCACTACTTCTCTGCCTCTATTTAGAGAAATTATGCAATTTTTTATTGTAGTATTGTATTGTAGAAGTAAAAGTACAGAAGCACTTGCTTTTAAAAGTACATAAGTACCAAAAGTAAATGTCCTTTTTTAAGTCAATGCACTGTTTTATTATTGTTGTATGTAATACTTGCAATACCTCTGAAGCAACTTACAATACAATACACCTACTGAATACACTGACTCGCTTGTAGTATCTTTGGAATAAAGAGCTTTTAGAATGTTAAAAACACTTAAGTACCAAAAGTAAATTTCCTTTTTTATGTCAATGCACTGTTTTATTATTGTTGTATGTAATACATGCAATACCTTTGAAGCAACTTACAATACAATACACCTACTGAATACACTGACTCGCTTGTAGTATCTTTGGAATAAAGAGCTTTTAGAATGTTAAAAACCTATGGTGGAAAAAAAAAAAATATATATATATATATATATATATTTAACAGCCCTACCAACCCCCACAAAAGCAGCATGGTAGTGATCTCACACAGCTCTGGACACATCTATGTGTAACCATTCATCC